>NC_045544.1:141298640-141468530 GCF_009769535.1 Thamnophis elegans
GGTCCCGGGTGGGGATTATTTATGCGTTGCACTCCTGGCATTCTCTCTGCCAAAAGCCAGCCCCCTGGTGTGGGTGGAAGGAGGGTGGAAGGGGAAGGGTGACCTGGAGGAGCTGTGCCCCTTCCCCAGTCTCAACAGAGGAGAGGTTCCTCAGTGCCAGGTGAGCAGAGAAGGGGCACCCATGATGTCACTTAGTTGGGTCATGAAACATCAGCAGGAAAGGGCTCCGTTGACATTGCCCTCCTCCTCCTCCTGGCAAACCCTGCTCCCTTCCGACACTGATGATGTTACCTAGTTGGGTCATGAAATGTCTGCAAGAAAACCACCCAGCCCAGAGAACACCAAGGAGCCCACAGTCCTCCTCCTCCTCCCTTCCTTTCTAGCAGTGATGATGTTCCTTAGTTGGGTGTTGAAACGTCCGCAAGAAAATAAGATAAAGTAACCTTTATTGCCATTTTTTTTACTGTGAGCACATTGGCCCACATTAAAAATGAAATTCTGTTGCCTGATCTCAAAAGAGTGTGTGTGTGTGTGTGTGTGTGTATGTATGTATATATTAGTGTCACAACCTCTGGTAAGCCCCAATTATGGGAGGAAGCTAACTGCTTTATCAGCACAAATAAAACACACACACACACATATATATGTATATGTGTATGTATGTATATCCATACATGTATAATGTATATCCATACATAACACACACACACATATACCCATACACATACATAACACTGTGATGTTCCCGTGGTTCGCCCATGAGGCCAATGTTGAGAAAAGGCACGGACACGATCTTTCTCGGGATGGAGCGACCCAGATTGGGGGTCTGGAGCCCCTTTTATTGAGATAGGACAAAGGCAGGAGGAGCAATCAGCATGTGGTTAAAAACAGCCTGTCAAACTACAATTGCTAATCTACTGCTCAGGGAAGTTCTGTCTATATATGGTCAAATCCTGGGCGTCATTGGTAAGGCACATCTAGAGTGAACTATCAGGATGTTATGTTACGAACGATCAGGATGTTATGTTCTTTAGGAGTTTGTTTTTTCCTATGTGGTTCAGCGTGGCCGCGCATGCCCCGTTATGCACTGGGCCATGGGTGACCCACACCTACACAAGGAGTTATATTACAACATAACACACATATACATATACTATATATACATCTGTCTTTCTGTATAATCTATCGATCTATCTATCCATTTGTCCATCCATCCGTCCATCCATCCTATAAATAGATATACGGGCCCGTACATATACATATATACATACATACAAGCAGAGGGATAGAATCAAGATAACATGAAGTGTTAATACCACTTTATAAGGCCTTGGGAAGGCCGCACTTGGAATATTTGCATTCAGTTTTGGTGGCCACGATGTAGAAAAGATGCAGAGACTCTGGAAAGAGTGCAGAGAAGAGCAACCAAGATGATCAGGGGACTGGAGGCTAAAGCATAGGAAGAACGGTTGCAGGTATGTCTAGTTTAATGAAAAGAAGGACCAGGGGAGGCATGATAGCCGTCTTCTGTTTCCTCAATCGGCCATAAGAGGGAGCCAGAATCACTGTTAGATGCTGATCTGATCTGAGTGTTTGTTATGGACTATGCTATTTGGATTATCCCTTGACTGAAAAACATTCATGACTGACTGTCTTATCCGTGTGTGACTTGGACAGTTTGATGGACTCTTGATACTTCTATTTCCACGAAAGTAAAAGCCTATTTAAATTGCAGTGTCTCTGTATGCTGGTTTGTGTGTTCCCAAACACAACTCTCACAACGCTTCTTTGAACACATTCACTCTCCCAACGGGGAGCCACAGAGAAGAGGGAGTCAAGCTATCCTCCAAGGCACCTGAGGGCAGGACAAGAAGCAATGGGTGGGAACTAATCAAGGAGAGAAGCAACTTAGAACGGAAAAGGAATTTCCTGACATTCCCACCAGAAGCTGTGAATGCTCCAACACTGGAAATTTTTAAGATGTTGGATAGCCATTTGTCTGAAAGGGTGTAGGGTTTCCTGCCTAAGCAGGGGGCTGGACTAGAAGACCTCCAAGGCCCCTTCCAATTCTGTTATATATACATATATAAATTAATCACTGTCCACTTGGAATACATAGTGGAAAGAGGAAACGTGAGCGTTCCCAAGGTTGATGCCATATATGGACAAAATTGTGACTGAATCTGGATGTTGTCCTTTGGATACCATGAAGCCCCCGCCCAGGAGGTAACACGCGAGCGATTGTGGGTGCACCTCGTTTCACCCACATAACACCTATCCTCCGCGAGCTGCACTGGCTACCTGTCGATCTCCGGGTGCGCTTCAAGGTGCTACTTGTCACTCATAAAGCCCTCCATGGTAGTGGATCTGGGTACTTGAGAGACCGCCTACTGCCAATTACCTCCACCCGACCAATTAGATCCCATAGATTAGGCCTCCTCCGAGTTCCATCTGCCAGTCAGTGCCGACTGGCCACCACGCGGAGGAGGGCCTTCTCGGTGGCAGCTCCGACCCTCTGGAACGAACTCCCCGAGGAGATTCGTACCCTCACCACCCTCCAGACCTTCCGCGTAGCCCTTAAAACCTGGCTGTCCCGTCAGGCCTGGGGTTAAAGACCCCAACCCACCCAAATTGTATGAATGTTGTGCTTTTAATGATGTACTGTCTTATGTGTTAATTTGTTTGTCCTCCCTTCCTTCCGAACTGTGAGCCGCCCTGAGTCCCCCCAGGGAAAAGGGCGGCATATAAATAAACTAAAAACAAAAACAAACAAAAACAAAGAAACAAGGAAAAGAGGTCGTGAAGAGGATGCACCCGAAGGCAGAACAAGAAGCAACAGATGGAAACTAATTGAGGAGAGGAGCAACCTGGAATTCAGGAGAAACTTCCTAACAGTGAGGACAATTAACCAGTGGAACAGCTGGCCACCAGAAATTGTGAGTGCTCCATCAATGGAGGTTTTTAAGAAGAGACTGAACAGCTTGTCTGAGATGGCATAGCATAGTTATTCTGCTTGAGCAAGGGGCTGGACTAGAAGACCTCCGAGGTCCCTTCCAGCTTTATTCTATTCCAACTCCAACCCCCCCCCCTCTGTTTAGGCAGGAAACCCTCTACCCCTTCAGACAAATGGTTCTCCAATCTCGTCTTAAAAACTTCCAGTGTTGGAGCAGCCGCAACTCCTGGAGGCCAGTTCTTGTTCCACGGATGAATTGTTCTCCCCGTCGGGAAATTCCTCCTTCTAAGTTGCTTCTCTCCTTGAAGAGAAGGTTTTTGCCAGAGTTTTCTGCATAGGTTTTCCTGCATGAGCAGGGGGCTGGACTAGAAGACCTCCAAGGTCCCTTCCAGCTTCTATTCCATTCCTTATTCTTTTCTTTTCTGTTCTATTTTATTCTATTCTATTCCATATTCTATTCTATTCCATATTCTATTCTATTCCTTATTCTGTTCTAGTCTATTCTTATTGCTATTCTGTTCTATTCCATTCATTAGTCTATTCTAATTCTTTTTGCTATTCTGTCCTTTTCTATTCCACTCTTATTGCTGTTCCGTTCTATTCCATTCCATATTTCTTTTCTATTCCGTTCAATATTCTATTCTACTCTTTAGTGCGGTTCTATTTCTCCACAGTTAGCAGAAAACCACCCAGCTCAGGGACCCCACCGAACGGGCAACCTTTTGTTCCCCCCACCGAGAAAGGGAGCCATTCCAGGAATGGATGCTTTCCAGGGGCCTGACGTTCTGCAAACTATGCCAGCTTTTCTGCCAAGAGAAAGATCAACCCCCACCCCCGTCTCTAATGTCCGGCGTGGCATGGGGACCCCCAGCGCCCCCCATCCTCTACGTCCCCCCTACCTTCTGCTCCCCTAAAAGTGCCGCCCCTTCCATCCGCTGCCCCCCCCAAAAGAAATGCCGTTCCACGTTCTGCATATGCAATGCACCCCCAGGGCTCCCCCCACCACGCAGCACGCCCAGGGGAGGACCCCCTCCCCAATTCCAGCCTGCGACCCCAGAGAATTAGGACTGCCCTACAGGAAGGGCATTATCTCCCCGGAGACCCTTCCTATCCGTGTTCACACGAACGAATCCACCCGTGTAGATGGTCCACCCCGGAGGGTGCGCCTGTCTCCCCTCCAGCCTCGCCCCTCTCCATCGTGATCTGCAAGCCCCCTCCTCATAAGGCTCCTCCGCGCCCCCCCCCCCCACTTTCATTGTGGCCCAAAGATGCTCCCGGTCCGCCATTCTCCGGCTATGTGACGTGCAGAGTTGTCACCGCACAACACCGAGCCCTTTGCAGAGCCTCGAAAAGAGCCGGCATATTCGGCGTGCGAACAAAAGAACTGCTCCCCTTTCCCTTCGCAGTACTGCTCGCCGGTAGTGCGCAGACTCACGTCCTGGCCCTTTCCGCGCATGCGCGAGGGACCCACCTCCTGTTACTCCGACGACCGCCAATGCGCAACGAAGCACTTGCGCTATTGGGGGGGAAAAAAACAGGGAACAAAATAAAATACTCCTCGCCTAAGTTATAAGCCCGCATTGTTTATGAAAACATTATTTTAAGTCACGACTATAAACGCGGTTGTACATTTGCAATGAAACAAAAATATATTAAAAAAAAGGTCACTCCGCGCAGGCGCAGACCTTAGAAAGAGAGCGACGCATGCGCACGAAAGAACGGGGAACGGAAAGAATGAAGGAAAAATCGGGGGGGGGAAAGCCACGCTTGCGCAGAAAGACCGGGGGGGGGCGAAAAGTAACAAAAATAGTGCCGGAGCGGCCGCGCGTGCGCAAACCAAGGCCGCCCGCGCGCGGAGCGGCGCTTGCGCACACGGCAGACGGGGGGGGGGGCAAGGCGGGGCGCGGAAACGGAGCCGAACGGGAGGGGGGCAAAATGGGGGGGGGAAGAGGAGGCTTTATCGTCGCGCATGCGCGGCGTAGAGGACCCAGAACGCTGCCTTTTCCCCCCCGAGCGAACCAGAAGCCGTGTTGTGTGTGTGTGGTTTTTTTTTTTTTTTGGTACGGCCGCCCCGCGCCTGCGCGGCAGAGCCCCGCCGCCGCGCGCATGCTCCCGGGGCGGCGGGGAGGCGGCGGTGCGCCTGCGCGACGAGCGCTGTGGCAGCGGCGGCGGCGGGGCCCTGCATGTGAGGCGGCGGCGGCGGCGGCGGGCGACCTTCCCCTCAGCGGCGGCGAGGGCCCCGCCCCCTGTCATGGCAGCCGCCCCCTCAGCCGTCCCGCGGCCTGTCCCGGCGGAGGAGGAGGCGGCGGAGGAGGGCCCCCTCGGGTAGGCCGAGCCCCAGGCGGCGACCGACAGTGCCCCGCGGCCCCGCGGAGACGACGACGCGGCGCTTCCCCCGCCGGCCCGGCCTGAGCGTCGCGCTGCGGCCCGGCCCTCGCCCTTGGATGTGGGAGAGGATGGAGGCCAAGACGGTGGTCTACGACCTGGACACCACGGGGGGCCTCATGGAGGTGAGCGCGGGAGGGGGGAGGGGAGCGGAGGGGGGAGGGGCGGGAGGGGGGGTCCCGCCAGGTGCCCGGATGACCGACTCCCCCCCCTCCCTCCCCCTCGCAGCAAATCCAGGCGCTGCTGGCCCCTCCGCGGAGCGACGACAGCGGCGGCGGCGGGAGCGAGAAGCGGAGTCGGCGGCCGGAGCGAGGAGGAGGAGGAGGCGGCGGAGGCGACGGTCACCCAGCGCACCACTTCCACCCTCAGCATCACCACCACCACCACCACCACCATCACAACAACCCCGCGGTGCCCCCGGCGGGCCTCGCTGGGCACCCGCATGGGGCGGCCCCGCACGCCGGAGGCGCCCCCGGAGGCCCCCACCAGCATCACCAGCATCACCACCAGCCCTCCTCGGTCTCCTCGGCCGCCTCCTCCTCCTCGGCCGCCCAACGGCGGAGCGGCCGCGCCACGAACCACGACAGCTGCGACAGCTGCAAGGAGGGCGGCGACCTTCTGTGCTGCGACCACTGCCCGGCCGCCTTCCACCTCCAGTGCTGGTGAGTGAGGGGGGGAGAGGGAGACACCGGCCCTCCTTCCCTTCCCTTCCTTCCTTCCTTCCTTCCTTCCTTCCTTCCTTCCTTCCTTTCCCCTCTCATCCCCATCCATCTCTCCTTCCCTCTTCCATCTATCCTTCTTTTTTCCTCTCTTTCCTAACCTTCCTTCCTTCTTTCCCTCTTCTCTTCTTCCCTCCCTCGCTCTCATTCCTATCGGTCTATCCTTTCCTCTTTCCTTCTTTCCCTCTTCCATCTATCCTTCGTTTTTCCTCTCTTTCTTTCTTTCCTTCCTAACCTCCTTCCTTCTTTCCCTCTTTCTTCTCTTCTTCCCTCCCTCGCTCTCATTCCTATCCATCTATCCTTCCTTTCCTCTTTCCTTCTTTCCCTTTTCCATCTATCCTTTTTTCCTCTCTTTCTTTCCTAACCTCTTTCTTTCTTCTCTTCTTCCCTCCCTCGCTCTCATTCCTATCCATTTATCCTTCCTTTCCTCTTTCCTTCTTTCCCTTTTCCATCTATCCTTTTTTCCTCTGTTTCCTAACCTCTTTCTTTCTTTCTTTCTTTCTTTCTTTCTTCTCTTCTTCCCTCCCTCGCTCTCATTCCTATCCATCTATTCTTCTCCGTTTGCTTCTTTCCCTCTTCCCTCCTCCTTTCCCTCTTCCCTCCATCTATCCTTCTCCCTTTCTTCCTTTTTTCTTTCTTTCCTAACCTCATTCTTTCTTCTCTTCTTCCCTCCATAGCTCTCTCCCTTCCTTCCTACTTCCCTCCCTCTCATTTCTATCCTTCTCCCTTCCCTACTTCCTTCTTTCTGCTCTCTATCTCTCCCTGCTTTTCCCTTCTTCCCTCCCCTCTTTCTTTCCTTCTTCCCTCCATCTATCCTTCGCCCTTTCTTTCTTCCACCTTCCTTCTATCCTTTTCTTTCCTTACTTCTTTTCCCTCTTCCTTTCCCCTCTCTGTCTCTCCCTTCCTTTCTTCCATCTATCCTTCTCCCTTCCCTGCTTTTCCCTTCTTTCCTCTCCTTTCTCCATTTCTTTTTTCCCCCTTCCCTCTACCTTCCTTCCATCCTTTTCCTTTATTTTCTTCCCTCCTCCCTTCTTTCTTCCCTGTACATCTCTCTCCCTTCTCTCCACCTTCTCTCCCTCCTTTTCCTTTCTTCTTCCCTTCCTTCCACTCCCTTCCATCCACCCATCCTTCTCTCCTTCCCCTTTCCTTCCTTCCTCCCTCCCCCCTCCTTACTCTCATCCTTCTGGGCCCTGCCCGTCCGTTATGCCGCCTGTTATCCCGGCTGCTTTCCATCCCCGCCGGGCAGGACGCCGACAACATGGCAACCCGCCTGGGATTGCTGCCTCTTTTCCTCCAGCGCCATTTTGCCCATTGGGTCCCTCCTGGTGTTCCCCGCCTCCCCCCCCCCTGCCAGCCGAGCCCCCTTCCCCCATCAGCCTCCAAGGCCCAGCCAACCCCGCTCATCCAGGGAGGGAGGGAGGGACGCTGCGCTGGGGCCCTCTTGCCTGGGAGGAGGAGAAAGGAGGAGGAGGAGGGTGCCAGCTACTCCCAAGTAGACCCAGGCAGGCTGGGGCTGCTTCCTCCCTCTTTTGTTTATAGCCTGGAGGTGCTTTTCGGCTCCTCCTCCTCCTCTTCTTCCAGCCGGGAAATCTGCTGCAGGTTTCTCTGCCCATTGTTTGAGTTTGGCAGCCCCGGCCTGGGGATCAGGGAGCCCGGTTTGAAAGAAGGTGCCTTTGCTCGCTAGGAAGGCAGGCAGCCAGGCTGGTTGGTGCAGGCCTCCGGAGCTGGCAGGAGCGCAGGGAAGAGGCGGTGGCCGCGGCGGTGGCAGCAGCCATAAAAGGAAGGCGGTGCGACAGGCCAAGGCGTCCTCGCCTGCTGCCTCCAGATCGGGAGGGTCAGCAGGGAAGCGAGCCTCCGGTGGCTTTTGTGCCCTCCCTGGAGCCCTCCTCTTCCACCTGGCTGGGGATCTGGGCTGGGCTGGGCCTCAGGTTTGCGATAGGAGGCGGCCGAAAGTTTTTGAGCTGGTCAGCAGGAAGGAGGAGGCGATGACCTCACCGGCAAGGTGGCTGGTGTGATCTGAGGCTTTGGAAGGACACAGCCCGCCCTGAAAGGGAAGGAGGCTGGAGAAGCCGAGGAGGAGGAGGAGGACAGTAGCCTGAATTCTGTGCCCCTAGGAGAGTTACACCGACGGCCCAGCCTGGCCTGTGCTGGATGTCGGCCCTGCCACCTCCCAGCCATTGTCTGTGTTGAGAGTTACGCCCCAGCGCATCTACAAGAGGGAGAGAGAGAGTGGCCGTTACCACCCTCTCAATGGCTCCTGGCAGCTCCTGGAGGAATGGCTCCCATCCTCCTCTGCCCTTTTCATTGGCGGAACCGAGACTTGCCTCCCCTTGGCTTCTGCAGGGCCACGCTGCTGCCACCGCCTCCCAGCCAACCATTTTGCCTCCCGGAGGCTGCGGGTGAGGAGCTGTTGGGGGGGGGGGGAAGGGTCACTCCGTGCCTCTTTTTTTTAAGATGGCCCTGAGCTGCTTTTGGGTGGAAGGCAAATGGCTGTTTAATTGAAGGTGGCATTTCAGTTCTTCTTTCCCCCCGGCATTTGTTTTTGTTTAAATTATATAAACTGGCAGCGCACAGGGGAGGCCTTTCTTTCCGCATTTGTTTAACTTGGGCCCCGCTTTCTGTGGCGCTGGGCTGGCTTGTATTGTTTACACAGTTGCAAATAAAAAAAAAATATTTTTTTTTTGCTTTGCATTTCTTGCTTCGACTTCAAACAAGGCTCCTTCTCGCCCGCAGTCGCTCTAGGCATTTTCTTGTTGGGAGCCGCTGGACGTTGGAGTCTAGCTTATGTTGGGGAAGGGGAGGCAGACTAGGGAAGGAAAATGGCAGAAGCTGGCCATTATTAGGGGCTGACGAGGACCCTGCCTTGTTCCTCCGTCTGGGGAGTGCTGGAGTTGGATTTTATAGGTCGGGCTTTGGGCCCCTGGCATCAGCACTGCTCTGCCTCCCAGCTCTTATAAAATCTAGGCTTTATTACTCTCGAGAAAGGAGAGAAGCTGCTTAGCGCGAGGAAACTGATGGACTTGGTGGAAAACGAGGGAGGGGGCGGTGTTTTTGGAGCAGGGGGGCTGTCCTGAAAAATAAGGCCCTTCTTCGCCTTTCCTCTGTGTGCGATAGGCCGCGTTGTTTCTGAACTGTACCTACTCAAAACTTGCCTGTCAAACAAAGAAAACCCTGTCTGCCTTAGATGCGTTCTCGCTGACGCTGACCTGGCCGCTTCCCTTGTGATTTCATGCAACCAGGATGCAGCCTGTGGATAGTCGGCGAAGGATTAATCTGTATTAAAAGGATTACAGTTAGGAGCAAGCTCCATTTAGAGAGAGCCCCTGCCTTTTGGTCAGATGAGAATCCTGGCTGCGTGTGTGCATAGATGGCATCCGTAGCTTCCTTTTCAAGATATCGGAAGATAGCTCTCGACGGTTGCCATGGCATTGTTTAGAAAATACATAGGAAACTCTTAGAAAAGAGTTTGTGAAACCTCGGCCGACAGCCTGGCAAAATAGATAAATGGAGCATCCTGTCTCCTTTTGTATTTCTTTGGAATTTGCACACCCATATTTTATGCCCAGTCTATTCTTTCCTCTCGGGACATGCTACGTTTTAATGGAGATTAGCGAGAAAGTTATCGTGTGTGTTTTGAAAACTTCTGTTCGGTGCAGGCTTGTTCTTTCTGCTGCAGCCAATATGCTGACGTTAGCACAACCGATTCTTTGAGCAGCTTTTGTGAATTAAAAAAAAAAAATTAAAAATAGCTAGGAGATGCTTGACTGTTTCGTTTCCTTCCACCGTTCCTCCAATCAGGTGCCTTCATATATGTTGTTCTACATGTATGATGCCCAGCCTTCATTGGCCACATTGGCTGGGAATTTGCCAAGTAGCCCTCTTAACACATTTGGAAACATCAGACTGGGGGAGCGTAACAATACCGTATAGCTTAATAATCTTCATTCCTTTCCTCCTTTTTAATATGCGCTTAATATATACATTAACTTTTCGCCGGCTGTTCCCAAAGTACGTTTATCATTTTGTGGGTGAGCCTGGCTTTGCAAAGGACAGATACCGTCCACGCTGTTAAGATTTAGAAGTTACCCAACTCCAGAATGACTCTGGGCAAGCTTAGATGTAAAATAGATAAACAGGTTTTTTTTAAAAAATGAATCTAAACACGCAGGCAAACTGCAAATTGTGTCCCAGGGCTCCACAGACACCCTAGCCCAAGGCCTGGGAGAGAAGCCAGGTTTCTAGGATGGTTTGCTTAAAGGGATCTCTGTAATTAAAGGAATTTCACCAAGGGGAAAAAGAGGATCTTTGTTTTGCAGGTAACTAGGAAATAAACTGATAGTGGCAGAGAGCAAACGGAATTTGTTTCCCCACCCCCTTGTAAAAATCCTTCTCCAAACCTTCGTGAATCATCTTGTCCGTCCCGCTGATAACCTCTCAAGTCAAGAGTTCCAAAACCTTTGAAATCAGCTGCAACTCCTTTTGAAAAAAAAAAAAAGACACTGGCCCTGTATAAGGAACTTGAATGTTTCGTGTCTATGGAGATTCTCAAGTCACCCGGGTCACGGTTGTCCCAAAGGCAGCTGGGGCTCTCTGTTTTCCTTGAAAACGCTTCTCTTCCAAGAAGCTTCTTCAGTTCCGAAGAAGTGACGAACTGAAGAAGCTTCTTGGATGAGAAGGGAAACGTCTTCGAGGGAAAAAAAACCAACAAAGTCCACTTGCCTTTTGAAAAAGCACCTTTGGGACTTTGCTGGCGGCCTTTAAAAGGGCCTTCTACTACAGTGTTTCTCAACCTTGTCAACTTGAAGATGTCTGGACTTCAACTCCCAGAATCCCCCAGCCAGCGAATGCTGGCTGGGGGATTCTGGGAGTTGAAGTCCAGACATCTTCAAGTTGACAAGGTTGAGAAACACTGTTCTACTACTTCCTCACTTCGTATTATTTTTGTGATTTTTTTCTTCCTGGAGGCTACTTCCTAGTTGCTCGCTCTGTACCTTTAAGGAACTGGCTTTGCTTCCCCGTATGGGGTTTTTCCGTTAGGCTGGGCTGCTCTCAACAGAGGTCAGCCATTTGGAGGCCTGTGCTGTGAGGAGGGCTTGAAGGGAAACTCTGGAGTTGAGTCTGCCTTGCTGAGGAGTTCCAGTTTCTTCCTGTTCTCTGACAGACCCGGGTGTGTGCTGTTTTTGCCTTAAAGGGGGGCACAGATAACTGTTCATCTGAATGCATTTGTTCCTCCCGGCTCCAACCTGCTGCAGGTGCCCCAGTTCTGATCTTTATCTAGCATTTAAAAATGGTCCTTGTGGTTTGTTGGTTTCCTCCAGCCTATGTAAAAAGTTCCCATAAAGGAGAATATTTGTAGGTGGGGGTCTTTGATGCTTTCTGAGCTTGGTGGTTTTAACTGCAGATGTTTCATTACCCAACTAGTTAACAACATCAGGCTACAAAGGGGGTGGGGGAGGAATTTCAGAGAGGAGGATAATGAAGGAAGGAAGGAGGATGACGAGGAGGATGCTAGAAGGGAGGGGGGGCTGGAGAATGGAGGAGAATGAGAAAGGGAGGGGGCGAGGAGTACTCTGGGGTCCTTGGAGCTGTCTGTGTTTTGTGGTTTTCTTGCAGACAATTCATTACCCAACCAGACAAGAGCCTCATTGCTGTTGTAACAGTACAGTAATAACACTGGTAGCACTGATGATGTTACCTAGTTTGGTAATTAAACATCTGCAAGAAAACAACCAAGCTCGGAGAACTCCAAGGACCTCACAGTCCTCCTCCTCCTCCTCTTTGTAGCACTGATGATGTTACCTAGTTTGGTAATTAAACATCTGCAAGAAGCACCCAGGACCCTTCCTGTAAAACGCTTCCTCAAAAGTCTGGTATTTTGTAAAATGCTTTAAAATTCTGCCCCCTTCGGGATGTTCAGAGACGATGGCCAAGGACTGGAGTCCCTTTGGCTAGCCTTGTCCCTTCATCTCCTAAACGGGCCCCTTTCAGGTTTTACCCAGAGATGCTACTGAGAACTGACCCTGCTATTTGCCACCTGCCAGGTAGTTCTCCACTGTTTATGGAGGCCTTACCTCCTTTTATGATTGTTCAGATAAGGTTACTGGTGGCACAAAGGTGAATTATTTGATAACACGTTGGGTTGACACTCTCTCTAATGGCTGCGCAAGGAGTCCTTCCAGACGAAGCGTGAAGGATAAACATTTTAAATACACAAAATAAGTCAGTCATTCACCAGCTCTACGCACTGTGGAAAGTAAATTAAACATGGATTGCATATGTGCCCCTCTTTGAGGTGCCCCTCTTTGAGGTGCCCCTCAGTTGCTGGCTGCATGCGTGTGAGGAGAGGACTTCTAAAATGGGGGTGGTGGTGGTGTGAATTTTAAGAAGCACTCCTAAAAGTTTCAACCCTTAAGTGATCAGCTTTTGGGAAATCTGGATTGTAACCTGCTTTAGATTACCACAAAGGACAGGATAACAGAAGAGAGTTGGAAGGGGCCTTGGAGGTCTTCTAGTCCAGTGGTCACCAACTGGCGAGAAAACTTTGGTGGTCCCCAGAAAAATTATTTGCATTTTTTTTAATATTGCACTAAATACTATTTTATCTTTTTTTTAAATCGTATTAGTGGTCCACGGGATTTAAAATTATGGATTTAGTGGTCCCTGAGGTCTGAAAAGTTGGTGACCGCTGTTCTAGTCCAATCCCCTTGTGCAGGCAGGAGATCCTATACCAGGGATGTCCAACCTTGGAACGTTTAAGACTCGTGGACCTCAACTTCAACCATGCTAGCTGAGGAATTCTGGGAGTTGAAGTTCACAACTCTTAAAACATTCCCAAGGTTGGACATCCATACCCTACATCATTCCAGAGAAAGGTTTCTTAAAAACCTCCAGTGATGAAGCACCCACAATTTATGGAGGCGAGCCGTTTGTTCCACCGGTTAATTTTTCTCACTTTTAGGAAATTTCTCCTTAGTTCTAGGTTGCTTCTCTCCTTAGTTAGTTTCCACCCATTGCTTCTTGTCCTGCCCTCAGGTGCCTTGGAGAATAGCTTGACTCCCTCTTCTTTGGGGCAACACCTGAGATTTTGGAAGGCTGCTATCATGTCTCTCCTCGGCCTTCTTTTCATTAATACAATTACAATATAATACAATAGCAGAGTTGGAAGGGACCTTGGAGGTCTTCTAGGCCAACCCCCTGCCTAGGCAGGAAACCCTATACCGTTTCAGACAAATGGCTATCCAGCATCTTCTTAAAGACTTCCAGTGTTGGAGCATTCACAACTTCTGGAGGCAACTTCTGTTCTACTGATTCATTGTTCTCACTGTCAGGAAGTTTCTCCTCAGTTCTAAGTTGCTTCTCTCCTTGATTAGTTTCCACCCATTGCTTCTTGTTCTGCCCTCAGGTGCTTTGGAGAATAGCTTGACTCCCTCTTTGGGGCAACCCCTGAGATTTTGGAAGGCTGCTATAGCAATAGCAATAGCAGTAGACTTATATACCGCTTCATAGGCCTTTCAGGCCTCTCTAAGCGGTTTACAGAGAGTCAGCATATTGGCCCCAACAACAATCCGGGTCCTCATTTTACCCACCTCGGAAGGATGGAAGGCTGAGACAACCCTGAGCCGGTGAGATTTGAACCGCTGACCTGCTGATCTAGCAGTAGCCTGCAGTGCTGCATTTAACCACTGCGCCACCTTGGCTGCTATCATGTCTCCCCTCATCCTTCTTTTCATTAAGCTAGACATCCCCAATTCCTGCAACTGTTATTCACATGTTTTATCCTCCAGTCCCTTAATAATCTTTGTTGGTCTTCTCTGATGCCTAGCAGTAAATCTTTGGTCGTCCAAAGGCCCCAGATTCTTCTCCAGTGGTAGGAGATGGAAGGGCTGAGAAGGGACCCCCATCCTGGCTGGGGGAGCGTGGTGACCTGCTCTGAAACCTCTTCAGAGGACTTCTGTGGTAATAACAACATGCCATACAGGAGAGGCTTCTATTTTGGCAGCCATTGGATGGATGGCCTGAGCAGCGTCCCAATCTGTTGTTACAGAAGAAAAAGACCCTTCGATGGAGCCATTCACCAAAATCCTGGGCCTCCTTCGTTGAGGTGCTCTCTGGGCTCGATGGTTTTCTTGCCTCGTCCTTTCATTACCTGACTAGGGAACATCATCAGTGCAGAAGGGAGGAGGGGAGGAAGATTGTGGGGCCCTTAGTGCTCTCTGAGCTTTATTGCTTTCTTGCAAACCTTCCCTGACTCAGCTAGGTCAGTGGTTCCCAAACTTGGCAGCTTTAAGACTTGTGGACTTCAACTCCCAGAATTCTCCAGCCAGCTCTGCTGGCTGGAGAATTCTGGGAGTTGAAGTCCACAAGTCTTAAAGCTGCCAAGTTTGGGAACCACTGAGCTAGGTAACGCCAACCCTGCTACCTTCACAGGGTTTGCGTAGAGCAAATCCTGCTCCCTCCCAGCACTGATGGCGTTACTTAGTTTGGGTCATGAAACGTCTGCAAGAAAACAAGCCGAGCTCAGAGGGCACCCAGGGCCGCACACTTTGAATCCTGAGCTAAAATACTCTCCTTTATCCATCACCTTAGTTGACTTGGGGAGGAAAGAGAAAGGAAAGGGGGTAGCAGCGTCCAGAAGGCTCAGGCGGCCCGAGGGGGGGGGGGGGCAGAAGCAGTTTGAAGGAGTGGATAATGGGTTGGAGATTTCTTGAGCCACGTTCCCCATTTCGCCCTCCAGTTAGACTTGGAAAAAGTAAGTAGCAGGACCATTAATTTGGTTTTAGAACGAATTAAGCACAATTACAGTTAATTATGGCTTCCCTGTCAACTTCTGGAGGATCTCTTCCTTGAGGGGCTGGGATTATTCTATCCAGATATCAAAAGAAGCCTCATAGCAGAAGGAAAGAGCTGCCAGAAGGGCAGAATTGTAAAGGGGGCAGGGGGGGAGGCAACGTAGCCAAAGGAGGATGGATCCACGGCCCCACCCAGCCAAGGGAAAAACAACCTTCCCAAACTGGCTGTTTCAGGGACAGTTTTTATAAACTTGGCACGACCATTAAAAATGCTTTTCTCTTGAGGATTTTCAAGCGTCGAGGCCATCCAAAACAGGAGCTGGGTGAATTCCTGGAGTGCAAGTCGACTTTAACGACCAAAAAAAATGGAGCCCCAAATTTCAGTTGCTAACCAAGACGGTGGTTCAGCGAGCTTGGGCCCCTGTTTTGCGACCTTCCTTGCCGCAGTTGTTAAACGAATCAGCGCAGTTGTTACGAACACGGTTATTAAGTGACTGTGGCTCGCCCATTGACTTGGCTTGTCGGAAAGTCGCAAAAGGGGATCACGCAAACACACACACCCCCACACCCCGGGACACTGCAACCGTCATAAATACGAGTTGGTGGGCAAGCATCTGGATGTTGATCCCTTGATCATGGGGATCCTGCAACAGTGGGCCGTAAGTGTGAAGGCTGGCCCTGGGTCCCTTTTTCTAGCGCCATTGTAACTTCCAAGGGGGTCACTGAACGGATGGTCGTAAGCCGAGGACTTCCTGTGTTCTCTTGCCAGAAGCTTCTGCCAAGGAGCGAAGTCCGACATTGGGGAGATATTTCTGGCTAAGACCCAGGAGGCAGATGTGCACTGCAAACGAAAGTCCTCTCTCGGCTTATCTCTCTCACCAGATGAAGCCCATGAGAGCTGCTCACGCTGCTGCGCTTCCCTCCACAACAGCCCAAGCGGGTTTAGGTAGTCCTCGACTTACGACAGTGCCTTTAGTGACCGTTACAACAGCACTGACAAAAGGGACTTAATCAACCGTTGCAACATCCCTGCGGCCACATGATCCAAATTCAGAGGCTTGACAACGGACTCGTATTTATGACGGTTGAAGTATTCCGGGAACACGTGATCCCCTTTTGCAACCAGCAAAGTCAAGGGGGGGAGCCAGATTCACTTAATGACCATGTGACTAACTTAACACTTGTGGTGGTTCACTTAACAACGGTGGCAAGAAAGGTAGCCAAATGGGGCAAAACTCACTTAAACACTGGCTTGTTTAGCCAAAAAAAAAGAAAAATGTTGGTCTCAGCTTTGGTCATAAGTCAAGGACTACCTGTGACTCAAGGCACCAAACATCCCTAATCCTCCTTCCCTCCCCTCACCAGTCATCGTAAGTTGAGGACTACCTGTAACTCAAGGCTTATGGCCGTTTTTCACATTTAACCTTTGTAATATCCCCGTGATGGATTGTGTGATCAAAATTTAGACAAACAGAACTTAGAACAACTTTTATTGTGTACACTAAAATCGGCCTACATTGAAATGAAATTTCATTGCAGACTCATATTTACGACCACCTCTTCGGGCGCTTGCAGTGTCCCACGGTCATTGGATTTCCCCTACTTTTTGTGACCTCCTGACCAGCTAAGTCAACGGAGTGGCTGGATCCATTTCATAGCCGCGTGGCTAGCTTATCACCTGCAGCGATTCACTTAACAACTGTAGCTGGAACGGTCTTAAAATGGAGCAAACCTTGCTTAACCAATGTCTCACTTCACAAGAGAAATGTTGGGCTCAATTGGAGTCGTAAGTCAAGGACTACATGTATTAACGTCTTGGCAGGGAATTAAAAATGCACCTACAGGTAATCCTCAATTTAATGATCATAATAGAGCCTATAGTGACGGTCGCAAGTCGTGTTGGTTGTTAAGCAGGCTCATTTATGACCACACACCTGGTTTTACAGCCCTTTGTGTTTGGGGGGGGGGGGCTGTTGTTTAGCAATCCTGTTGTTTGCTGTGTTACAACAAACAAACAAAAAAATCACAAATTGTGACTGCAGGATGTCAACCAGTTGCCAAGTCCTGTGACCACAGCGGGGGGAAGGGAAGCCCAGCAAATCAGAACTTGGAATCCAGGCCATAAGTAGCGGTTCGGGGCGCCGTCGTAACTTGAGACAGTTGCTAAGCAACGGGTTATAAGTCAAAAGGGCTACCTGCGATTCAACTCCCGGGAGGAGCAACTACAGTAATTCTAAACGAAAACCATCCTAATGTTCTACTGGGTGTTTATTTTTATTCCCTCCCATTTGAGAATTACTTTTAAAATTTGAATTTTATGTGTATCCCGTGGAAACAGAAAACAGAGTGTCAGGTTTCCGAAAGATGCCCTAGTTAATTCATAATTTACTTTGTGTCTTGTATAACAATTAAGGTTGCTACTTTAGAATTAAGAATAGAATAGAGATGGAAGGGACCTTGGAGGTCTTCTAGCCCAGCCCCTTGCTCAGGCAGGAGACCCTCTACCACTTCAGAGAAGTGGCTGTCTAATCTCTTCTTAAAAAACCTCCAGTGTTGGAGCACCCACCACTTCTGGTGGCCAGCTGTTCCACTGGTTAATTTTTCTCACTGTTGGGAAATTTCTCCTTAATTCCCGGTTGCTTCTCTCTTTGGTTAGCTTCCTTCTTTTTTTTTTAGTTCAAAAGTTTTATTTTCTTTTAAAACAAACATTTCATCATTCCTCAATCAGTAAGACATCGAAGTACATTTTTTGTGTGTGTCAAAATAGTTCTAGTTTACCACCAAATTCTTGTCTAGCCTAATGTATACGGTTAGCTTCCTTCTTGTCCTCTGGTGCCTTGGAGAATAATTAGGACCCCCCCCCCTCTTCTTTGGGGCAGCCCCTCAAATACTGGAAGGGTGCTATCATGTCACCCCTAATTCTTCTTTTCTCTAGACCAGCCAAACTCGAATCCTGCAATTCCGTTCTTCCTGTGTTTTACTCTCCAGCTCGTTGATCACCTTAGTTCAGTGTTTTCGTTTCGCGAATGCTGGCTGGGGAATTCTGGGAGTTGAAATCCAGACATCTTCAAGTTGACAAGGTTGAGAAACGCTGCCTTAGTTGCTCTTCTCTGAACTTTTTCCAAAGTCTCATCACCTGTTTTTTTTTTTAAATTTTAATGGTGGTTGAGCAGCCTGGCATACAAGCAGCCTCGCCTTTGGCATGGAGTTGGGGCTGAGTTATTTGGGGGGGGTGAGGGGCTTTTTGGTAGTAGGTTTAGGTTTTATTTGACTTGCATGCCGCCCTATTCCCGGAAGACTCAGGGCGGCTAACAATCAGAAGGGGAGCGGGTACAAAAATAAAAATAGAAAACAGAAATTCAAAACACAACAACAGTCGTGGTTGGAGTATTCCAGGTGTGGCATTACGAGGCTTTTGTAAAGCGGAACTAATGCCTCTGTTTGTTCAACCCAGGATTGTTTTAGCTTTTTTGTCCCATGTTCAAATGATCCTCCATTGGGACTCCAGGGTCCCTCTCCCAGTTACTTCAGCAAGGGAAATTCGGCTGGTTGAGGAGATGCAAAAGGAGGCCACAAATCACCACCATACATTGAACTCCCATTACCCCCTCATTTTCCCTTCGTAATTCTTGCCAGGGGCGGCATAATGCAGTAATAAATCAAATGTTTTCAGTGGTATTCCATCACGCCGTTGGCCAAGTACACATATTGGGTGAGCTGTTCCTTGATTGGAAAAAAAACAAGCTTCAGGGACAGGAAACGAGAAATATTTCTGGGCTCGACAGAGAAAGAAGTTTGCTAATTGTGGCCGAAGTGTGAATAATGGGAGATACGAAACTCGCTCTCGGTAACTAGAAAGTCGCTCTCGGTAACTTACGAGATTCTGTAATTCTCTCAAAATCCCCCAAAGCAATTCTGCTTTTGTATGTGCTGGCTGTTATTGAAGAGCCAAGGTGGCGCAGTGGTTAAATGCAGCACTGCAGGCTATTGCTAGATCAGCAGGTCAGCGGTTCAAATCTCACCGGCTCAGGGTTGACTCAGCCTTCCATCCTTTCGAGGTGGGTAAAATGAGGACCCAGATTGTTGGGGGCAATATGCTGACTCTCTGTAAACTGCTTAGAGAGGCCTGAAAGGCCTATGAAGCGGTATATAAGTCTACTGCTATTGCTATTGCTTTGGCCTTAAATACACTCCTCGGCTTAATGACCACAATAGAGCCGAGAATTCCTGTTGCCAAGCGAGACAGACGTTAACTGAGATTTGCCCCATTTTGTGACCGACCTTGCCACCGTTGTTAAATGAATCACTGCAATTAATTGTTCATAACATGGTTGTTAAATGTGGCTGTCCTGAAGGGAGGGGAGTCATATGACACCCCCCACCCCACCCCCAGGACTCTGCGACCGTCATAAATACGAGCCCAGTGGCCAAGCATCTGAATTTTGATCATGAGACCAGTGGAGTAGAAGCAACGATGGTGGGGAAATTGTTCAGAGGTCACTTTTTCCCGTGCCGCTGTAACTTTGAATGGTCCCTAAGTGAACCTCTTAGCGTAGCATCATTAAAATGCCAAGATTCTGTCATTTCAAATAGTCCAGAAAGGCAACAAAGGGAGGGCTTCCCTCCCCCCCCCTTCTCTTTATTTTTTGCCTTTGATGGAAAGGAAGCTGACAATGGGCGACTGACGTCCTTCAGATGCGGCTAAGAGGGAGACTCGTAACTCCAGAACTCCTTTGCAAGGGTAGTTTTCGCAAAAGCTTCCCCGTCTGTGCCGGGTCTTGTGGCAGTGGCGCCAACCTGCACTTTGGGACTCTGGGAATGAGTGGTTGCAATTAAGAATCCAGTTGTTGTAACCTGAACCCCCGGCTTTCTCTGCACTGGGTCAGTTTTCTAACACACATACACACACCGATTGGCCTGTGACTGCTCTGGGCAGCTTTGGATCGTTTTTTTACGAGTTTCTGTGGCAGGTTTTGAGAAGGAGCCCACCTTTAATCTCCAGAAATTGAAATGGAAGGAGAAGGAAGCTGGGAGCTTAGCAGAGACATGGTAGTAGTAGCCAAGACCTTAGAAGGGTGATGGCGAACCTTTTTGTTGTTGTGTGCCAAAAGCATGCGCCCACCCACACCCATAATGCAGTGCGCGCGTGACCCACCCAACCCCACACACATGTGCGCTTGACACCCCCTTCCCCTGTGCCTGCACCCTGGCCCCCTCACCCGTTTTTGGCTCCCAGGCTGGTGCAGGAGACATTCCAGGCCCAAAACGAGGCCTCCCGCACCAACCTGGAAGCCGAAATGGGGTGCACAGAGGCCTTAAAATGCAATGCAAGCGTCCGTCCCCCTCCCATGCATGCACCCCGCACATGCCCTGCCTCCCGTTCATGTGCAACAGGGACCAGAAGACCATGCACACATGCGTGATGGAAGTGGGCTGTGGCGATAGTTGGCATTCCCGCAGAGAGGGCTCTGCGTGCCACCTGTGCCATGCGTACCATAGATTGGCCCTCACAGCCCTAGAGAGTCTGCAGAGAAGACCCAAAGGTGCTTTTCTTTCAAGGGGCAACTGGACTTTGTGGTTTCCTTTGAAGACGTTTCGCTTCTCATCCAAGAAGCTTCTTCGGCTTCCCTCTCATCCAGTCAGAGCTGAAGAAGCTTCTTGGATGAGACGCGAAACGTCTTCAAAGAAAAACCGGAAAGTCCAGTTGCCTCTTGGGAGGGGGCGGGGGGGGGGAAGCACCACTGGGACAACCATGGTCTGGAGGACTGAGCAGCCTGGAGGAGGCTAAATTATACAGGTAGTCCTCGACTTACGGCAGTTCACTTAGTGACCGTTTGAAGTTAACAACGGCACTGGAAAAAAACTGATTTATGACTATTTTTCACCCTTATCCCTGTTGCAGCATCCCCATGGTCATGCGATTTACACAACTGTCTCACCTTTATGACGGTCGCAGTCCCCCGGGGGTCATGTGATCATATCTTGCAACCTTCTGACGAGCAAAGTCAAATGGGGAAACCAGTTCTACTCAACAACCGTGTTATTAATTTAACAGCTGCCGCGATTCACTTAACAAGAAAAGTCGTAAAATGGGGCAAAACTCACTTAACAGATTTCTTATTTGGCAGCATAAATTTTGGGCTCTATTATGGTCATAGGTTGAGGACTATCTTTATGATGAATGGTTAAGGGAACTAGGTGTATCTAGCTGAGTCCCCTTCGGGGAAAAGGGCAGCACAGAAATATAATAAATCCAATTCCATTCCATTTAAAAAAAAATAACAAAGTTGGAAGGGACCTTGGAGGTCTTCTAGTCCAGCCCCTTGCTCAAGCAGGGCACACAATACCTTTCTAGACAAAATGCCTGTCCATTCTCTTCTTGAAAACCTCTAGTTATAGAGCATCCACAACTTCTGGTGGCAAGATGTTCCATTGATTAATTGTTCTCACTGTCAGGAAGTGTCTCCTTAATTCCAGGTGGATTCTCTCCTTGATTACTTTCTATCCGTTGCCTCCAGGGACTTTGGAGAATGGATGGTTTGAGAAGGATTAGGGAGGACGGGACATGACAGCTGCCTTCCAGTGATTGAGGCGCTGTCACATGGAGATTATTCTCCAAAACACCTGAAGGATCAGAATCCGTGTGTGGAACCAACTTAGAAATAAGGGGAGATTTCATGACAGTTGAGAGCAATTAATCAGTGGAACAGTTCCCTTCCTGGAGTGGTAGGTGCTCCATCACTGGAGGTGTCAAAAATAAGATTGGGCAACTGTTTGACCAGAACAGCACGCCTTGAGCAGAGGGTTGGACTAGAAGACCTCCAAGGTCCCTCCCATTATGATTCTATCGTCTCAAAAAGCTCTGTGCTTAGTCCCTGCACCTCTGAGTAAAAAGTCTGTGGCAGAAATCTCAAGAACGAAATCAGGAGTGGGCAGCCCTGGAGAATCCCGGCCTGTCAATGCCACGTTGCCCACAACTGCTGATAGAATAAGGATGCAGAGCCCATGAGCTGGAGAAGTCAGAGGTTTATATTACACACACAAACACACACACACACACACACCTGCAAACTGAAGACCCCAGATGACGGGGAGAAAAGGAAGGATGAATACTGATGTTTCTGCTTATGTCTTTCCTAATTTATTTTAAACCTGGGAAGTACCAGATCTTCAGGATAATCATCAGAGAGAGAGGGGGGGGGTGTTTGTATGTTCAAATATAATAATAATAATAACATAGCTAATTATAGATAATATTAATAGATAATTAAATATGTAAGGTTTAATTAATGTCATTCTGATTCGCCCACCCACTTGATAATTTTATATCAGCTACTGCACCCCCTTTTCAGCCCAGGGGGTGGCATTTCGGTGGTTTTTAAGTCTGGGGTGACTCTCAGTCCAACTTTTCATACAGCATCTGGGAGAGCAGAGATCCCCCCCAGTTTTGGGTTAAATAGAATAGAGGGTTGAAACATCGCCCATTTTTTAAAATGGGGTTAGGGTTTCTTAATAGGATAACAGTGGTTGGGTATGATTCAAATCTGCAAATTCTCTATATAGGTAGTCTTGACTTACAACCATTTGTTTACTGACCGTTTGAAGTGGCGACAGCATCGGAAACAGTGACCATTTCCCACACAACCTTGACAGCTTCCCCATTTTCACGGGATGGAAATTCAGACGCTTGGCAACCGGTTCATGGGCCAGGATTGCGTCGTCCCCTTTTCGACCTTCTGACAGCTACTTAACAGCCATGTGACTAACAACCTCAGTGGCGCAGGGTGTTAGAGTGCAGTACTGCAGGCTGCTACTGCCGGCTGCCTGCAATTTGGCAGTTCAAATCCCACCGGGCTCAAGGTTGACTCAGCCTTCCGTCCTTCCGAGGTCGATAAAATGAAGACCCAGATGGTTGGGGGCAACAGGCTGACTCTGTAAACTGCTTAAGAGAGGGCTGTAAAGCACTGTGAAGTGGTATATAAGTGTAAGTGCTAATGCTATTAAGCACTGCAGTGGTTTACTTAACATCGATGGCAAGTTGTAAAATGGGGCAAAACTTACTTGACATCTTCTCGATTAGCAACAGAAAAATTGGGGTCCATTGTATGTTGAGGACTAGCTGCAATGTGTTTTCTGCATTTAAAGCCAACAGATACAAGTAAGAAGCTTATACAATGCAATGCAATGCAATAGCAGAGTTGGAAGGGACCTTGGAGGTCTTCTAGTCCAACCCCCTGCCTAGGCAGGAGACCCTATACCATTTCAGACAAATGACTATCCAACATCTTCTTAAACACTTCCAGTGTTGGGGCATTCACAACTTCTGGAGGAAACTTCTGTTCCACCGATTAATTGTTCTAATTGTCAGGAAATTCCTCCTCAGTTCTAAGTTGCTTCTCTCCTTGATTAGTTTCCACCCATTGCTTCTTGTTCTGCCCTCAGGTGCTTTGGAGAATAGCTTGACTCCCTCTTCTTTGGGGCAACCCCTGAGATATTGGAAGGCTGCTATCATGTCTCCCCTAGTCCTTCTTTTCATTAAACTGGACATCCCCAGTTCCTGCAACCATTCCTCATATGTTTTAGCCTCCAGTCCCCTAATCCTCTTTCTTGCTCTTCTCTGCACTCTTTCTAGAGTCTCCACATCTTTTCTACATCGTGGCGACCAAAACTGGATGTTTTCAACCAGAGCTTTGATTGTGTAACATATGAAGAACGGTTGCAGGAATTGGGTTTGGTCAGTCTTGAGAAAAGAAGGACTAGCAGGGACATGATAGCAGGATTTCAGTATTTTAGGAGCTGCCCCAAAGAGGAGGGGGTCAATTTATTCTCGGAAAGAGCCTGAAGGCAGGACAAGAAGCAATGGATGGAAACTAAGCAAGGAGAGGAGCAACCTTGAATTAAGGAAGAAATTCCCGACAGTGAGAACAATCAACCAGTGGAAAGATTTCCCTCCAGAAGCTGTGGGTGCACCATCACTGGAGAAGAGATGGGATCAGAAATAGCACTTGGGCAGGGGGTTGGACTAGATGACCTCCATGGTCCCTTCCAGTTCTATTCTGATTGATTGACTCTTTCTCGCTATACCTACTAGGGAAGGACTAATCAGTTGCATCTGAGTGTTTGTAAATTTCCCCTCTGAAAAAGCTTTGTGGGGGGGGACACAACCTCACTCGTGACAGGCTAATATTGTTCTCCACAATGGAGACACCATAAGGTTGAGACATTTTACTTTCTAGAAATGTATTTTGGATTTGATTTGGGCACTATAAATGCCTCCCCCGCCACGAGATGCCAGAGGTGGCATATAACCATGTTGGTTCTCTGTTGTTGCCTTTCCTCCCATCAGTCACTGCACCCTTAATGAAAACAGGGTCTTCCGTTGGGAGCAGACCAGTGGTGGGTTTCAAAAATTTTTTAGAACCTCTTCTGTAGGTGTGGCCTGCTTTGTGGGAGTGGCTTGCCGGCCATGTGACCTGGTGGGAATGGCTTGGCAGTCATGTGACTGAGTGGGCGTGGCCAACTTGTAAAATGTGGTGAAACTCACTTAACAACGCTCTTGCTTAGCAACCAAAATGTTGGCTCAGAAACTCTGGCATTTGAAGCACGCAAGCCTTAAAGCTGTCAAGTTACAAGACCCTCGCACCCCTAACCCTTTAGAAAAAAAAACCCAGGGGTGTTCAAACTTGACAGCTTTAAGACTTGTGGACTTCAACTCCCAGAATTCCTCCTCCAGTCATGTTGGCTCAGGAACTCTGGCATTGAAGTGTGCAAGTCTTAAAGCTGTCAAGTTACAAGACCCTTGCGCCCCTAACCCTTTAGAAAAAAACAAACCAGGGGTGTTCAAACTTGACAGCTTTAAGACTTGTGGACTTCAACTCCCAGAATTCCTCCTCCAGTCATGTTGGCTCAGGAACTCTGACATTGAAGCGTGCAAGTCTTAAAGCTGTCAAGTTACAAGACCCTTGCGCCCCTAACCCTTTAGAAAAAAACAAACCAGGGGTGTTCAAACTTGACAGCTTTAAGACTTGTGGACTTCAACTCCCAGAATTCCTCCTCCAGTCATGTTGGCTCAGGAACTCTGACATTGAAGCATGCAAGTCTTAAAGCTGTCAAGTTACAAGACCCTTGCGCCCCTAACCCTTTAGAAAAAAACAAACCAGGGGTGTTCAAAGTTGACAGCTTTAAGACTTGCGGACTTCAACTCCCAGAATTCCTCCTCCAGTCATGTTTGCTCAGGAACTCTGACATTGAAGCGTGCAAGTCTTAAAGCTGTCAAGTTACAAGACCCTTGCACCCCTAACCCTTTAGGAAAAAAAAACCCAGGGGTGTTCAAACTTGACAGCTTTAAGACTTGTGGACTTCAACTCCCAGAATTCCTCCTCTCGCTCTTCATCTTGATGATGTGTGGACGGGCGGGGTGGGGGAGGGAGCTGGAACCGGTTCTAAACGGCATGGTAGATTTGTGGAACCTCTTCTATAGAAGAGGTTAGAACCGGCAGGAACCCACCCCTGGAGCAGACCGAACAAATCTCAGGGATCCCGTTCAAATCTGGTTGGCCATTTCTAAATCCGATTCTGATAAGATTTCCGACTGACCCTTTGGGGTCCCATGTGTTGCTTGACCTGTGAGAGGCAGCTTGGCGTAGTGGTTAACGCTTCAAGGCTAGAAACCTGGAAACTGTGACGTCTCTGCCTAGCTCCAAACCTCCACTCCTGATAAACCGTTCAGGCCCTTGTCCAGGCAGCTGCCAGGAGTCAGCCCTGACTTGAAGGCACCAAATGAATAAACTAAATGCACAAACCAAATCCACAGGTACAGGTAGTCCTCGACGTACGACCCCGACAGAGCCCCAAATTGACGTTGCTCACGTGAGAAATTTGTTAAAAGTGAGCTTTTGCCCCATCTTACGACTCTTCTTTCCCGTTTGTTAAGTGGATCTCTGCAGTTGTAAAATGAGTCAGACCGTTGTTAAGTGAATCTGGCTTTCCCATGGACTTCGCTTGTCGGAAGGTCGCAAAAGGGGGGGGGTCACGTGACCACCACGACCGTCATAAATATGAACCGGTTGCCAAGCGACCGAATGTAAATCACAGGACCCCCGGGGGATGCTGCAATAGTCATAAACGCGAAAAACGGCCATCAGTCGCTTTCTCCAGTGCTGTTTTAACTTTGGAACAGTCGCTAAAGGAATGGTTGTAAGTCAAGGACTGCCTTGTAGCCAAAATGCACCTTGATGAGAGGAAGGAAGGAAGGAAGGCAGAACTCCCCGGAAGTTTTGATAGGATGCTACTGGTAAGAAAAAAAAAACGCATCTGAACTTAACAACTTTGGCAGGGTTAGGGTTAAGGTCTTGCCCCCTCCCGCCCCTCTGGACTGGGCACCACATTGCGCCAACTCAGAGTACATAAGGAGGAGTGAGGGGTCTTGGAGTCCCAAGATGGGCAATCCCTTAAAGAGGAGCCAGCTCTGTGCTGCAGCTGTCAAAAAAGCCAATGCAATCCTAGTCTGCATTAGCAGAGGGACTGGATCAAGATCATGTGAAGGGATAATACCACTTTATAAGGCCTTGGTAAGGCCACACCTGGAATATTTGCATCCAGTTTTGGTCGCCACGTTGCAAAAAAGATGTGGAGACTCTGGAACAAGTGCAGAGAAGAGCAAGAAAGAGGATTGGGGGATTGGAGGCTCAAACATAGGAAGAACAGTTGCAGGAACTGGGTAGGTCTAGTTTAATAGAAAGAAGGACCAGGGGAGACAGGATAGTATCTTCCAATATCTCAGGAGTTGCCCCAAAGAAGAGGGAGTCAAGCTATTCTCCAAGGCACCTGAGGGCAGAACAAGAAGCAATGGGTGGAAACTAATCAAGGAGAAAAGCAGGAGAAACTTCCTGACAGTTGGAACAATTAATCAGTGGAAGAGAAGTTGCCTCCAGAAGTTGTGAATGCCCCAACACTGGAAGTCTTTAAGAAGAAGTTGGATAGCCATTTGTCTGAAACGGTATAGGGTTTCCTGCCTAGGCAGGAGGTTGGACTAGAAGACCTCCAAGCTCCCTTCCAACTCTTATTCTGCTAAGGCTGAAACACATGAAGAACGGTTGCAGGAACTGGGTATGTTTAGTTTAATGAAAAGAAGGACCAGGGGAGACAGGATAGCATCTTCCAATATCTCAGGGGTTGCCCCAAAGAAGAGGGAGTCAAGCTATTCTCCAAGGCACCTGAGGGCAGAACAAGAAGCAATGGGTGGAAACTAATCAAGGAGAGAAGCAACTTAGAACTGAGGAGGAATTTCCTGACTGTGAGGACAATTAACCAGTGGAACAGAAGTTGCCTCCAGAAGTTGTGGACGCTCCGTCGCTGGAGGTTTTTACGAAAAGACTAGCGTCACTTGTCTGAAATGGTACAGGACGGCCTGCTTGAGCAGGAGGCTGGACTAGAAGACCTCGTGAGTCCCTTCCGGCTCTATTTTCTGTTCTATAATTCCAGTATTTGAGAGGCTGCCCCAGAGAAGAGGGGATTGACGTATTCTCCGAAGCACCTGAGAGCAGGAGAAAGGAGTAAGGGGTAGAAGACAATTGAAGAGAGACCCAACCTAGAAATTAGGAACCGCCTAACAATGAGAGCAATTAAGCAGTGGAAGGGCTTCCCTCCAGAGGTTGGGGGTTCTCCATCACTGGAGGCGTTGGAAGAAGAGGTTGCATACAGTCATTTATCTGAAATCGTAGAGGTTGTCTTGGGCAGTGTTTCTCAACCTTG
Source organism: Thamnophis elegans (assembly GCF_009769535.1). Lineage (NCBI taxonomy): Eukaryota > Metazoa > Chordata > Lepidosauria > Squamata > Natricidae > Thamnophis > Thamnophis elegans. Next base: position 141,326,240 of record NC_045544.1, read on the forward strand.
GCAACTTGAAGATGTCCGGACTTCAACTCCCAGAATTCCCCAGCAGTGGTTAGGACAGTGTTTCTCAACCTTGTCAACTTGAAGATGTCCGGACTTCAACTCCCAGAATTCCCCAGCAGTGGTTAGGACAGTGTTTCTCAACCTTGTCAACTTGAAGATGTCCGGACATTCGCTGGCTGGGGAACTCTGGGAGTTGAAGTCCGGACATCTTCAAGTTGACAAGGTTGAGAAACACTGCTCTTGGGAATGTGGGAGGCTGCCTGGAATGTCACAGGGTCTCCTGCTTGAGCACGGGGTTAGACTAGAAGGCCTCCAGACCTCCCTCTGTCGTTCACTTCAGGCCCCGCAGTGCCGGCTCCAGAGTCGAGGCCTCTCTGAGCCGACGTTCTTTGCCACGTTGAGTTCTTGGCTCCGCTGGGCGCCTCTTTCGGCTCTGGAATCTCAGCCGCTCCGACTCGGTGACTTGGCAAGGCCCCTGGGCGCAACAGCTTTTGTTGCCTTCTGCTCCTTTGTGCAATTTCCTCCTCTTCGCATTCGCTTGTGGCCAACAGGGCCCGTCACAGAAGGCGGGGCCCGCCGGAGCAAACCATGAATAGCGCTAGGTGGGTGTCAAGGCATTCCCCGCCCGTTTACGCCAATAGATCCGGGAGGGGCCTCTCGGGGAATCCGTCAAGAGCCCTGAATCATAAACGCTCCTTAAAATACATTCATTGCAGCAGACCGAAAAGGAAGTCAAATATCCTTCAACCTTTTGCACACTTGGGAGGGAACGGAAGGGGTTTTGGGGGTAATGTGGTGCAGATGTCGGGTTTAGCGGCGGCTTAAGGGCGAAACCACACAGCTCCCGACCAGAAGGAAAAGCCCCGTTCTACTCTGATTGCAGGATACGCACGAGCCCCCTGTTTTATCTCTTGCAGGAAATGTCTCTCGCTACATCAGCCCTGAGACTGACTGCAGGCAGTCCTCAACGTACAACAGTTCCATTTAGCAACCGTTCGAAATTTGCAATGGCGCTGAAGAAGGGGACGTAGAACTGTTTTTTCAGACTTACGACAGTCGTAGTTTCCCCACCGTCATGTGATCAAAATCTGGGTGCTTGGCAACTCACTCATATTTATGTCGGGGTCCCTTGAGAGAAGAGCCGAGGTGACACAGTGGTTAGGGTGCAGTACTGCAGGCCACTTCAGCTGACTGTTATCTGCAGTTCAGCGGTTCAAATCTCACCGGCTCAAGGTTGACTCAGCCTTCCATCCTTCCGAGGTGGGTGAAATGAGGACCCAGACTGTGGGGGCGATATGCTGACTCTGTAAACTGCTTAGAGAGGGCTGAAAGCCCTATAAAGCGCTATATAAGTCTAACTGCTATTGCTATTGCTATTGATCTTCTTCAGACAAGCCAAGTCAATGGGGAAGCCGGATTCTTCCCCTTCAGAAGGGTGTGACGGACCTAACCGTGTTTCACTTAACAACGGTGGCAGGAAAGCCCGTAAAAGCGGGCAAAAACTTACTTGACAACCGTCTCGCTTAGCAAGAGAAGTTTTGGGGCTCGAGTAAAACAAAAAAAAATGACCACGAAGTTACCCTAATTGTAGTCGTAAGCGGAGGACTCCCTCCCCCCCTGTGTTGAGGGGGAATTTTTGGGGTGGCTAAAAGGAAGAAGAAATTGTGTTTCCTGGGAGGTGCCAAAACAGAAACTCTTAACTAAGATCATTAAACTGGCCAGCTAACTGCTCTGAGTCACCCTTTCATTTGAAACGGAGGGGAGGCTGAAAGATGGGCCTTTGTTTGCCGAAGCCCTTCGGCCGGCTGCCTTTCCTGGACTTCCTGTTGACAAAGATGAAACCCTCGGCAGCTGTGAGCACCTCAGGTTTCTAGTCCTTTCTGTTCCACTTGCGGAGGGGTTAGAATATATAGAATAACAGAGTTGGAAGGGACCTTGGAGGCCTTCCCATCATTTAGGCAGGAAAAACTCAAAGCTACATGTCCAGGTGAGGTGGGACCTGTCTCAAAGACCGTCAGTGGGAGATGGGTCTTGGAGTCCTTGTGGACGATCCCTCAAACATGAGCCAGCCGTGTGCAGCAGCAGCAGCAGCAGCCAAAAAAGCTAACGCAATCCTGGGTTGCATAAACAGAAGCATAGAATCAAAACGGGGTGAAGTATTAGTGCCGCTTTATAAAGCCTTAGCAAGGCCACACCTGGGATCCTGCGACCAATTTTGGTCACCACATTACCAAAAAAAAGGATGTGGAGACTTTGGAAAAAAGTTCAGAGAAGAGCCACCAAGATGACCGAAGGCCTGGAGACCAAAACATACGAAGAACAGAATTGCAGGATTCAGAATTGCAGGATTCGTGTTTTCGGCCAGTCTAAGGAAAAGGAGAATTAGGGAAGACACGATAGGAGCATTTCCATATTTGAAGGGCTGCCCCAAAGAAGAGGTGAGTCAACTTATTTTTCCCAAGCACCAGAGGGCAGGACAAGGAACAACGGTTGGAAACTAATGAAGGAGAGAAGCAACGTGGAATCCAGGAGAAACTTCCTAACAGAACAATTAGCCAGCGGAACAGCTGGCCACCAGAAGCTGTGGCTGCTCCGTCACTGGAGGTTTTCAAGAAGAGATCGGACAGGCATTTGTCTGAAACAGTATAGAGTCTCCTGCTCGAGCAAGGGGGCTGGACTAGAAGACCTCTAAGGTCCCTTCCAATGCTGTTATTCTGCTAGTTTAATAAAGGGAAGGACCAGGGGAGACATGATAGCAACGTTCTAATTATTTGAGGGGCTGCCATAAAGAAGAGGGGGTCAAATTATTCTCCAAAGCACCAGAAGGCAGGAGAAGAAACAATGGATGGAAACTAATCAAAGAGGGAAGCAACCTGGAATTCAGGAGAAATTTCCTAACAGTGAGGACAATTAACCAGTGGAACAGCTGGCCACCAGAAATTGTGGGTGCTCCATCACTGGAGGTTTTTAAGAAGAGACCGAACAGTCGCTTGTCTGAGATGGCATAGGAGAGTTATTCTGCTTGAGCAAGGGGCTGGACTAGAAGACCTCCGAGGTCCCTTCCAGCTCTATTCTATTCCAACTCCAACCCCCCCTGTTTCGGCAGGAAACCCTCTACCCCTTCAGACAAATGGTTCTCTGATCTTGTCTTAAAAACTTCCAGTGTTGGAGCAGCCGCAACTCCTGGAGGCCAGTTCTTGTTCCACGGATGAATTGTTCTCCCCGTCGGGAAATTCCTCCTTCCTTCTAGGTTGCTTCTCTCCTTGAAGAGAAGGTTTTTGCCGGAGTTTTCTGCGGCACGAAACAGGTTCTGTGGCTTTGGCTTTTCTGAAAGTCCCCGGGTTTTGCCGGAGCCGAAAGCCGCCGCCGGGGATCGTGTTTCATTTCGGTATCGGCTTTCCTCCCGAACAGCGGCCCGATTGGTTTGCAGCCTAATTATAGAACCCGTCTGGAAGGTGAAATGGATTCTCCCCGGGCCTCAACCAGTTAGACCCACAGCAGCCAGATGAAGATGCTGGTTGCCGAAACTGGAGACCTCTGGGGTGGGGAGGGGGGGGGGCAAGATTGCTCTGCTGATTATTCTGAGAAAGAATAACCGTTTTATCAAGAGTTGGCTTTTGTCGATTGTCTTAAAGGAGAGAGGGGGACGACGACCACAGGATCTGTCAAAAATGGTGTGGTAGGGTCTCCTGCTTCGGCCGGGGGGGGGGAAGGGGGGGGTGGACTAGATCAGAGGTCTTCAAACTTGGCAACTTTAAGACTTGTGGACTTCAAACTTGGCAACTTCAAACTTGGCAACTTTAAGACTTGTGGACTTTAAACTTGGTCTTCAAACTTGGGAACTTTAAGACTTGTGGACTTTAAACTTGGTCTTCAAACTTGGGAACTTTAAGACTTGTGGACTTCAACTCCCAGAATTCTCCAGCCAGCAGAGCTGGCTGGAGAATTCTGGGTGTTGAAGTCCACAAGTTTTAAAGTTCCCAAGTTTGGAGAGCCTTGGACTAAATGACATGCAGGGTCTCTTCCAACTCCGTTATTCTGATTGCTATTTCTCCTTTGGGGTCTTTGATACTATCTGGGCTGGGCTGGTTTCCTTGCAGACGTCTCATTGCCAAACTAGGTAACGTCATCAGGGCACCACTGCACAAACGTCTGCAAGAAATCGGGGAGCGCCAAGGAGCTCACAGTTCAAACCCGAGCCTCAAACGCAGGTAGCCCTCGACTTACGACCCAGGCTTCCGTTGCCAAGCCAGGCAGTTGTTAAATGAATGCCACCCATTTTTTGGGACCTTTCTTATCGCCGTTGTTAGGTGAATCCCTGCAGTTCTTAAGTGGGTCACGTGGTTATTAAGTGAAGCTGGCTTCCCCATTGACTTCGCTCATCAGACGGTTGCAAAAGGGGATCACGTGACACACACACCCCCAACCCGGGACACTATAACCGTCATAAGTATGAGTCAGTTGCCAAAGGTCTGAATTTTGATCATGTGACCATGGAGATTCCGCAACGTTAATAAGTATAAAAAAAACCCGGTCATAAATCAGGGCAGTCCTTGTCATAAGTGCCATTGTGACTTCCAGTGGTCATTAAACTCATGGTTAGAAGTCAAGCACATGTATTCTCTTCTATCAATGTTTCCCTAGTTCCACCCAAAAGCAGGAGAGTAGAATAAAGCAGGAGCGCTGGAAGGGACCTTGGAGGTCTTCTAGTCCAACCCCTTGCCTAGGCTGGAAACCCTACCCCACTTCAGACAAATGGATATCCAATCTTATTAAAAACTTCCAGTGTTGGAGCATTCGCAACCTCTGGTGGCAAGCAGTTCCACGGCTTAATTGTTCTCACTGTCAAGAAATTTCTCCTTAGTTCTAGGTTGCTTCTCTCCTTGATTAGTTTCCATTCATTGTCCCTCCGTCCTTTCTTTCCTCCCTCCCTCCCTCCTTCCTTTCTTCTTTCCTTCCTTTCCTCCTTCTTTCTTTCCTTCCTTCCTTCCTTCCTTCCTTCCATCCATCCATCCATCCATCCATCCATCCTTCCTTCTATAGAATAATAGAGGTCTCCTAGTCCAACCCCCTGACCAAGCATTCTGAGAAATGGCAGTCCAGTGATGGAGCAACCACGATTTCTGGAGACCAGCTGCTCCACTCATTAATTGTTCTAACTATCAAAATTCCTCCTTAGTTCTAGGTTGCATCTCTCCTAGTTTCCATCCTTAGCAGAACAACAGGAACCTTGGAGGTCTTCTAGTCCAACCCCCTACTCCTATACTTTTCAGAAAGCCTCCGGTGTTGAAGCTTTCACAATTTCTAGTTGTTCCACTGGCTAATTGTTCTCACTGTCGGGGGAATTAGTTCTAAGTTGCTGCTCTCCTTGGTTAGTTTCCAGGAGAGAAATGCTTGCTTGGGGGCCGTCCTTGCCTCCCCTCTCCCCACTCTCGTGCTTCTCTCCAGTGACTTCGGAGCCCTGCTGGGCAGCTGACCAAGGATACTTTCACCCCAGAAGGATTTGGGCAGAAGCACCAGGGTGGGTCAGGGCCTCGGGGATCCATTAACGTTTTACAGAATGGCAGAGTTGGCCATGAGGGGCGTGGGAGAAAAAAAATGAGGTGTTGAATTGTCTTTATGTGTCACACACTTAGTGGAAAAAACAGCAAGTGAGCCTGGTTTTAACAGGAAAACTCAACACAGTTCTGAGCATCTTAGAAGCTGCCGTGTAAATTCATTGCATAAGCCTGTAAGTCAGGGGAATCAAACCTTGAGACCTGTGGACCTCAACTCCCAGAATTCCCCAGGGGAGTCATCCCTCATAGCTACTTCACACAATTAATGCAGCAAAACCCTTTGGCATTGCGTCTCTCCTGCATTTCAGTATTTAATGGCTACAGGCCTCAAGAGTTTAAGGTCCGATATTAGGTGTTTTGCATGTGTGCAACTGATCGATGGGATGCCAAGTTGTGTTTTTAATACAGATTTAATCTGTTGTTTTATTATTTTATTCTACAGTTTTAAACTGGATATTCCTTGAGTGTTTTTAACTTGCTCTGGTCTTCTGGTCTTTGACTAATAAACCTTGGCTTGACTTGTAACTCTACAGCTCAGGGAAACTTATGCCTTTCAATAAAAGTTATTAACTCCCTGCTGCCTGGGGAATTCTGGGAGTTGAAGTCCACAGGTCTCAAAAGTTCCCAAGGTTGGACCACCCTGCTGTAAGTGATTCAGAGTCAGGCAGATTTGGCTGGCACTCTCTCTCTCTCTCTCTTTTGGTCTGTCTGACAATTTTGCAGAATGCATCACACATCCTGTAAGAACATGGCGCAACGGGAAGACGTCACTCCCTGCCCTCAGGCCCTGAATCTTAGCAGACACTTCCTGGAAGGAAGCACCAAGCAGCCTAACAATCTTGGAAACACTCTTTGTTGCGTGTTGTGCAGGCCCTCGGGGGGCTGCCTCCTGTCACAACTGGCAGTGAGGCACCTTAGATGCCTTTTATCCAAGGGCTGAAAGCGTTAACTGGGGCATGCAGAGCAGGGCTCTAGCAAAACCCGGGTGTCAGAGCAGCTAAGCTTCAGAGAGAATGGGTGAGTAATGTCTTAGTAGCACTCTGAGTAGGCCCTGCTGTTTGCCTGGGCGTCTTCCGGCTAATCAGTGGAGTAATTTGAGCGGTTGCTAGCAGGACGCCACTTCTTCAGGTTTACTTTGCTGCTGTCTTTGTACGTAGTAATTGATTGAGTCTACATTTCCCTACTGCGTTTCATTTGGGGGAGAGACCCCTGCAAGAGTTAAGTCATTCCGACGACTCCCGGACTCTATGCCTAACCCCCCAAAATATATATATATATATATTCCAACTGAAGAAGTTATTTGGATGAGTAACGGAACATCTCCGTTGAATAAACTTTCTTCCAGTTCAGTCTACATTTCCATATTTATTTATTAATTATTTATTTATTAAATCAATTTATAGGCCGCCCAATCCCGGAGGACTTCAGGCGGCTTACATCGAAGAAAGAAGAATAATTTTTTTTTAAAAATGACAGTAAAAACATCTTAAAAACAACACAGGTTTTCACAGCTTTCCTGAAGGCCATGAGAGTGGGCAAGGTCCGGATTTCTGGGGGTAGCTCGTTCCAAAGGGTCGGAGCAGCCACAGAGAAGGCTCTCCTCCGGGGAGCCGCCAGCCGGCATTGTCTGGCTGACGGCATCTGAAGGAGGCCCACCCTGTGGGATCTCACCGGCCGTCGGGAGGAATGTGGCAGTAGGTGGTCTCGGAGGTATGCTGGCCCTAAGCCATGTAGGGATTTAAAGGTGATAACCAACACCTTGAATTGCGTCCGGAGACCAATGGGTAGCCAGTGCAGCTTGCGGAGGATCGGTGTGACGTGGGTGTACCTAGGTACACCCAATATCGCTCGCGCGGCTGCATTCTGGACTAGTTGCAGTCTCCGAACACTTTTCAAGGGTAGCCCCATGTAGAGCGCGTTGCAGTAATCCAGCCATATTGCTGCCATCTTCCTCCAAGTTCTTCTAATGCAGTGTTTCTCAACCTTGGCAACTTGAAGATGTCCGGACTTCAACACCCAGAATTCCCCAGCAGTGGTTAGGACAGTGTTTCTCAACCTTGTCAACTTGAAGATGTCCGGACTTCAACACCCAGAATTCCCCAGCAGTGGTTAGGACAGTGTTTCTCAACCTTGTCAACTTGAAGATGTCCGGACTTCAACTCCCAGAATTCCCCAGCCAGCATTCGCTGGCTGGGGAATTCTGGGACTTGAAGTCCAGACATCTTCAAGTGGCCAAGGTTGAGAAACACTGCTCTAATGAGTAGATAGGTGTCCGTTGGGATTGTGAAAATTGCATATGGAAAAACCACCCTTTGAAAAAAAAAATAAGCTCACCCCTTCTCTGCCGTGGTCTGGATTTGGGGTGAGCCGTTTTGACCCCTGAAATTTAATAGGGGGGGGGCTGGTAGAACCAGGAGGCCAAGCGAGGCCAACTGCAGCTTTCCCAGCCGTGGCTTTCTCACAATGCCTCTGGAGGCTGCCGGTCACACTCGCTTCCCTGCTCTCAAAATGGCTGGCTGGCTTCTCTGCCTCCTGCAGCCCAGCCAGAGGAGCTGCAGCTTTGGGGCTCTGGCAAGCAAGAGGAGGAGGGGGTCTCGCTTCCAGCCCCATCCCCAGCTGGTTCGGGGGGGGGGGCTCACAAAAGTGAGGATGAAGCCTGCTTTGCAGTCTAGCCTTGGTGGATGGGTGGGGCTTCCACCCAAAGAGGCAAAAAGCAGCTGAAATCCTGAGTACAGGAAGTCGGTCAATCAGAATAGACCTGGAGGGGACTCTGGAGGCTGTCTAGTCCAGCCCCCTGTCGAGTAGGAGATCCTAGGCCTAGACCCCTTCAGGCGAGCGACTGTCTAGTCTCTTCAGCGATGGAGCACCCACAACCTCTGGAAGCAAGTTATTGTCCCGCTGGTTAATTGTTCTCCCTCTTAGGAAGTTTCTCCTGCATTCCAGGTCGCTTCTCTCCTTGATTAGTTTCCATCCATTGTTTCAGAATCAGAATAGAGCCGGAAGGGACCTTGGAGGTCTTCTATTCCAGCCCCCTGCTCAGGCAGGAGACCCTCGACCATTTCAGACAAGCGGCTGTCCAGTCTCTTCTTAAAAAACCTCCAGTGATGGAGCGGCCACGATTTCTGGTGGCCAGCTGTTCCACTGGTTAATTGTCCTCTCTGTCAGGAAGTTTCTCCTTAATTCCAAGTTGCTTCTCTCCTTGATTGGTTTCCATCCATTGCTTCTTGTCTTGCCCTCTGGAGCTTTAGAGAATAGCTTGACCCCTTCCTCTTAGAGCAGTGGTTCCCAAACTTGGCAACTTTAAGACTTGTGGACTTCAACTCCCAGAATTCTCCAGCTAGCTCTTCTGGCTGGAGAACTCTGGGAGTTGAAGTCCACAAGTCTTAAAGTTGCCAAGTTTGGGAACCACTGTCTTAGAGGTAGAGATCCGGACCCTTTCCACTCTCTCGGCCTTCCGAAAAGTCACCAAAACCTGGTTGTTCCGGCAGGCCTGGGGCTGTTGAACAAGGTCCAGCCCCACTTAGATGGATTGTATGGGTGTGTTGTTTTAAAATTGTATTTTTTAATTGTATCTTTCTATTGTTAACTTTTAATTTTTTGTCTTGTAACCCGCCCAGAGTCCTACGGGATTGGGTGGCATACAAATCTATTAAATTACTAATTACTCTTTGGGGCAGCCCCCTCAAATACTGGAATGTTGCTATCAATGTCCCCCCCCCCCCCAATCCTTCTTTTCTCTAGAGTGGCCAGACCCAAATCCTGCAATTCCGTTCTTCCCACATTTTATCCTCCAGGCCTTTCATCAGTTGTTCTTCGTTGCCCTTTTTCCAAAGCCTCCACATCTTTTTTGCGATGTAGTGTCTTACGACCAAAAATTGAGCTCAAAATCTATGTTGCTAACAGAGACATTTTTTTTAAAGTGAGCTTTGCTCCAATTTACAACCTTTCTTCGCATGGTTATTAAGTGGATCACCGCAGTTGTTAAGGCAGTAACCCGGTTGCTAAGTGAAGCTGGCTTCCCCTTTGACTTTGCCCCTCGCAGAAGGGGATCACGTAACCCGGGGATGCTGCGACCTTCATAAAAGTGAGTTATCTGCCAAGCAGCCAAATACAAATCACGTGACCATTGGGGTTGGGGATGCTGCAACGGTCATAAGTGTGAAAAGTGGTCACAAGTCATTCTTTCCATGTAGGGACTCTTGCGGTCTCCATACTCTGCAAGGCTTGTCCTGGGCAGCTCAGGGGTGAGAAAATTCAGCCGCTATCAGAAGGCGCAGCCGTGTTTACCTTGGGATGAAAATGTGGCGTTAGAAGCCTTTGGTCATTCACAGGAGGCTTCAGGTGACCAGTCCCACTTGTGGAATCCCAGGGAAGGAGCAAACCGGGGAGCAGAACCCTTAGGCTGCCCAGAGGAAGGAGTTTCTCATAGGAGGAACAGTCTGGTTTAGTGGTTAAAGCACTGGGCTAGAAAGCCTAAGACTTCTGCATTGGCTGTGAAAGCTGCCTATGTGACTTTGGGCCAATCGCCAGCAGGTGAGGCGTTCCAGACCCGCCTTAGGCTTGAAAGGCAGCTGGGTGACTTTGGGGCCAATCGCCAGGAGTCAGGGAGTTCTAGTTCTGTTTTGGGCCTGAAAGCCAGCTGGGTGACTTTGAGCCAATCTATCTCTCTCTCAACCTGGACCGCCTCACAAGGTTGTTGTTGTTGTGTTTGCGCCGCCTTGAGTTATTTGTAATAATAATAATGAATAATTTTTTAAAAAAAAAACGGGGAGAATTCCTCTCTCCCGGGCAAAGGAGGGCAACAGCAAACGATGCAGAAGCGGAAGGAACCCGCTCTGCTTGTCGCCTGGGATGTTGTCGAATCTCCGCACGCTTTGCCGAGGTTTCCAGGACGTACACAACTCATTTGTGCTTCTTGTCTCCTCCCACAGCAACCCTCCGTTGAGCGAGGAGATGCTGCCTCCCGGGGAATGGATGTGCCATCGCTGCACCGTGCGCCGGAAGGTAAAAGAGATTTGGGGCATCCGGATACACATGGGGACACACACACACACACACACACACACACACACACACACACATATGGACACACACACACCCTTTTTCCTCTCCTCTCTGGGAGACGAAGAATGGCTCCCAACAGCTGTAAGGAAATAAGCCTAGAAAAAGCAGAGCTGGTACTTTTGCAGCAGGCAAAAAAGAGGCCACCTTTTATTTTATTTCCCCCCCCCTCTTTTTTTTTTTAAGCAAAACATTTTTATTTTCCATTTTCCATAACATATAATCTCATGTATACTGTTACATAGCCAATATCGTATTGTACTAATTATTAATTACATCAGTTCGGCTTGCCATCAACTCCCGGGGGGGGAGGGAAAGAAATTAAAAAAAAAAAAGAAAACCAATTATTATAAACCCCTCCCCCTCACTCTTAAGGGGGAAAATGCATTATAAAGTTTGAGAAAATCTAGCCATGGCACCTAGACTTTTGTACCGTTTCCTAGTGCTTTACAACCCCCTCTTGCGAGTTGAGAGACCCCCCCCCCCCCAGCAATCTTGAGGCCTCATTTTAGTGACCTCAGGAGGACGGAAAGCTGAGTCAACCTTGAGGCAGTTGGGATCCAACTGCTGGAAGTGGGCAGAGCTAGCCTGCAACAGTGCCTTCTAACCACTGCGCCACCATGGCAGGAAGTTAGGGAGGGGGGCAGAGGGAAAGAGAGAGAGAAAGAAGAAAGGGGGGGGGAGGAAGGAAAGGAAAGAAGGACTGGGGGAAAGGTAGGCAGAGAAAGGAAGAGAGAAAAGGGGAAAGGGAGGGAGGAAAAGAGGGAGAGAACGAAGGGAAAGAAGGGAGGGGAGGGGAGAGAAAGAAGGGGGAAAGTGGAGAGAAAGATGGAAGGGAAGGAGGGAGGGAAGAATAGCAATACCACTTAGACTTATATACCCCTTCACAGGGCTTTTACAGCCCCCTCTAAGCTGTTTACAGAGTCAGCCTCTTGTCCCCAACAATCCGGGTCCTCATTTTACAGACCTCAGAAGGACCGAAGTCTGAGTCAACCTGAGTCAATCTGATAAACTACAACACACACACACACACACGCACACACGCACACACACACTCCTAAGGAGTAACTCCCTGGAGTGAATTGCAGCTGGGGATGAGCCCTTCCTTGTTCCTGGACAGCTCAGGGCTCCCGGCCTCCTTGGGCCCATTGCAGCTGCGGGCGGGGCACGCTGGCCCTGATCCACGGAGGCTGGCACTGGCCTTTCCCCCCTTTCCGGAGGGCGCTTCCCTTGCCAAGGCCCCGCCTCCTTCCAGCCAGTTCAAAAAGCCTGGAGTGTGTGTGTCCCGTCCCCCCCCGGTTTCCATAGCAGCGGCGGCAGAGAAAGGAGGAGGGGTCCCCCGGGGTTCCTCCTTGCGGGGGGGGGGGGGCCGCAGGGGGGCTGAGGGGAAGCGTTTGGGCTGGGCTCCAACTGCAAATAGTCCCTCCCCCCAGCCTGAAAGTGGGGGAAGCAGCAGCAGCAGTACCAGCAGGGAGAGCCCGGTGCAAGTGGGGGCCACCAGAGGTTTCCTCCCAGCCCTGGGAGGTTCCAAATCAGCCTCCAGAGCAGATTCTTTCTTTCCTCCCTCCCTATAGAGTCTGATCTCTTGTCTCTCTTCAATCCATCATGTATGTATGTCTTTCTATCATCTATCTGTCTGTCTGTCTATCAATCATCCATCCATCCACCCACTGTGTCTGTCTGTCTATCCATCCATTCATTTATGGTATCTATCCATACATCCATCCATCTATGGTATCTATATCTATCTATCTATCTATCTATCTATCTATCTATCTATCTATCTATCTATCTATCTATCTATCTATCTATCTATCTATGGTATCTACCTACCTACCCACTCACCCACGGTTTCTCTCTCTCTCTCTCTCTTATCTACATTCACCTAGTCTCTTTCTCTCTTTCTCTGTGTTCATTTGATCCATCCATCCATCTACCTCCCTATCTACCCATGCGCTCTCCCTCCCTCTCTATTCTATCCATCCATCCATCCCCCATTCATCATCCACCTACTTACTCTTGGTTTCTCTCTGTGTGTCTGTGTGTGTATAGTCTGTCTATCTTCATCTAGCCTATCTATCTATCTATCTATCTATCTATCTATCTATCTATCTATCTATCTATCTATCTATCTATCTATCTTCATCTAGCCTATCTATCTATCTATCTATCTATCTATCTATCTATCTATCTATCTATCTATCTATCTATCTATCTATCTACCGTATCTACCATATCTATCTATCTGTCTATCTGTCTGTCTGTCTGTCTGTCTGTCTGTCTGCCTGCCTGCCTGCCTGCCTGCCTGCCTGCCTGCCTGCCTGCCTGCCTGCCTGCCTGCCTGCCTGCCTGCCTGCCTGCCTGCCTGCCTGCCTGCCTGCCTGCCTGCCTGCCTGCCTGCCTATCTATCTATCTATCTATCTATCTATCTATCTATCTATCTATCTATCTATCTATCTATCTATCTATCAGTCTGTCTATATATGTATCTCTCTATCACCTTTCATATCTATCTATCTAGCTATTAGTCTGTCTATCTATCTATCTATCTATCTATCTATCTATCTATCTATCTATCTATCTATCTATCTATCTATCTATTCACTTCATCCATCCATCTAATTGAGAAATCCCCCGTCTCTCTCCCGGAGAGTCCCTGGCCTTCTCTGAAGAACGAGGGGTGTGTGTGGTTACAGCAACCAGTTGCGCCAACCCCCACCTGGAAGAAACTAAGGCTCGTTGGTTCCAGAAGCCCTTCCTTCCTTCCTTCCTTCCTTCCTTCCTTCCATCCATCCATCCATCCATCCTCACGTGGAGCCTTTTCTCCACCTGGAACCCTTCCTGCTTGGCATCCTGAAAAGGGGCTGGGAGAATCCAGGGAAGGTCTTGGTTAAGCCCTGGCATATATCCCCCCCCCCACTTTCTCTTTCAGTCCATTGTGTGGTTGTGACACACTCGTTAGAGCCCCCCACCCCACCCCAAACATGAATCATTCGTTTCAACCCTGAGCTACAAATATTCTCCTTTATTGCTGGCTTCAAACTGCCCAGCCGGAACTCCACTACCGAACTTAACCCGAAATGCCCATTGCTAAGCAAGGCAGTTGTTAAGTCAGGTTTTGCCCCGTTCTGCAACCATTTTACCATGGTGGTTAAGTGGATCCCTGCAGGTGTTAAGGTAGTCAGTCACACAGTCGTCCAGCCGGTCTGGCTTCCACCATTGACAGAATGAATTCTGTCGATTGAGTTCATTTCAATTCATTTTTTTCAGAATTCCATTCATTGAGAATTGAATTCTTGTCAGAAGCCACCTGAGAAGGGTCTCGGTGTGTGTGTGTGTGAGAGAGAGAGTGAGACATGACCCTGGGAGCCAGCAACTGTCGTCCATCCATCAATCAAATAAATCCGTTGAGCAGTGCCTGAATTTTGATCACCTGACTGAGGGAATTCAATTCTAAGTCCCTTCTTCTTTTTCCCAGGGCCACTGTGACTTCAGATGGTCACTAAGCAGATGGTTATAAGTCGAGGTGGTCCTGCACAGGTAGACCTCGACTTACAAATGTTCATTTAGTGACCATTCAAAGTTGCCACTGGGAAAAAAAATCAACTTATGTCCATTTTTCACACTTGCAACTGTTGCAGCGTCCCCGGGGTGTGTTTGTGTGTCACAAGATCAAAACTCTGCCGCTTGGCAACCGGCTCATCTTTATGACGGTTGCAATGCCCCCCGGGGGGGGGGTATGCCACACGATCCCCTTTTGTGACCTTCTGACAAGCAGCGTCCATGGCGCACCCAGGTTTCACTTAACGAAGAGGGGACTAGCTTAACTGCTGTGATCCCCTTAATAGGAGTGGCAAGAAAGGTTGTGAAAAGTGAGCAAAATTCACTTAAAATTGTCTTGCTTAGCCAAGAAAAAATTAGGCTGAATTGTGGTCATAAGTCAAGGACTACTTCTATCCAGCAGCCCCCACAGGGACTTCTTTGAGGTTCTGGGAAGAGATATTTTATCCCTCTGTCTCTTTCTCTCTCCTTCTATTTCCCCCTCCCTCTCTTTTTCTCTCTTTCTCTCTTTCTTTCTCTGTCCCTCTATTTCTCCTCCCACCCTCTTTTTTCCTCTCTTTTTCTCTTTCTCCCTCTCTTTTTCTCTCGCTGTCTTTTTTTTCTTTCTCTTACTCTTTCTCACTGTCTCTCTTCTCTTTCTTTTGCTCTCTGACTTTCTCTTTCTGTCTCCCTCTCTTTCTCTCTCGTTCTGTCTGTTTCTCTCCTTTCCTCCCTCTCTGTTGCTCTCTTTTTATTTCTCTTTTTTCTTTCTCCCTCTCTCCTTTTTCCTTCTCCCTCTTCTCTCTCTCTCTCTCTCTTTCACATACGCACACACGCACACGCAGAGTGCCCAGGGGAGGAAGGCTGACAGCTGTTTTGTGCCTTGCAGAAGAGGGAGCAGAAGAAGGAACTCGGCCACATGAATGGCTTGGTTGACAAGTCGGGCAAGAGGACCTCGTCTCCCACCAGCGATGCCGACTACTTGGACCGGGCGGGTGGTGGGAGCCTCCGGACCCTTCCCCATGCCCGGCTCTTGGAGCGCAGAGCGAGCCGGCCCGGCACCCCGACCTCCAACACCAGCACAGACACCCCCAACTCGGAGCAGATCGACGTGGACGAGGACATCATTGACGTGGATGACGACTCGGCCCCCGGGGCGGAAGCCGAGGGGGGGCAGCCTCACCTGAAGCGGCCCTTCGAGCTGCTCATCGCGGCCGCCATGGAGAGGAACCCCACCCAGTTCCAGCTGCCCAATGAGCTCACCTGCACAACGGCCCTGCCAGGTGAGGGAGCTCCCTGCAAGGGGCTGTGGAGGGGGCCCTGGGTGGGCTGCTGCTTGGCTTCCACCATTGCCCGGATCAGGAACATGGGCCCGGTGGTTGAGCCAAGAAGGGCAGTCTCTATGAGCAAGCCTGGGCCCCTTTACGAGCTGTGGACTTCCTGCTGTCTCAGGAATCCTGGGATTGGAGTCCACAGGTAATAAAAGGGAAGTGCATAGATTTCCCCTCTCCGCTCCCCAATATCTGCCTCGCCTCGTCTGTCTGTCATCTTGTCCCCTACATGTATATCAAGAACTGTATCTCCGCATCAGCCTACCTATCATCCATCCATCTATCTGTCTGTCTGCCTGCCTTCCATCCATCTTTCTGTCTATCTGGGTCTATGGGCTTGTGTGTATCAAATTTAGGGATCTATCTGTCTCCCCACCCCCTCCCCCCCGGTGAGTGTATGTTTAAATGTCTCCAATTTAGAGACCTATCTGTCATCTACCCACTCTGTGTGCGTGTATTTGTGTGTATCAAATTGAAAGAGCCATATAGATCATCAACCTACGTACCTACCATCTATTTATTTCTGTGTGCTTGTGTGCATCACATTTAGAGATCTATCACCTGTCATCTATCCTGTGTGTGTGTGCGTGCGCGTGTGTGTGCCTTTGTGGTGTATCAGATTTAGAGGCCACCCATCCCACCCCCAGAGCGACCCTCTTCCTGTTGTGTCCCATTCTACTTCCTGTTCTGCCCTGCCAGGTACTAGTAAGCGAAGAAGAAAGGAAGAGACCTCCGGGAAGAATGTCAAGAAAGCACAGCATGAGCTGGACCACAACGGCTTGGTCCCCCTCCCCGTCAAAGTCTGCTTCACCTGCAGCAGGTAACCTGCTGGGCTTGGGCTGGGGGGGGGGGGTGAGGTGTCTTATACTTGTGTCTGAGAACAGGAGGTGTTCCCCATTTCAGGAGCTCAACAGCACACACACACACACACACATACACACACACACACACACACACACACACACACATCCTCTTTCCAATACCCTTAAACCTCCCTCCCTCCCACCCCAAGCGATGCCCTGCCTTCACCTGAGCTTCAGGTCCCCTGTCATGTCCTCCAGGAAACAAACCACCTGGAACTAAGGAGAAATGAAGAGGGAGTCAAGCTATTCTCCAAGGCACCTGAGGGTGGTAGAACAAGAAGCAATGGGTGGAAACTAAGCAAGGAGAGAAGCAACTTAGAACTGAGGGGAAACTTCCTGACCGTTAAGAACAATTCACCAGGGGAACTGCTTGCCTCCAGAAGTTGTGAATGCCCCAACACTGGAAGTCTTTAAGAAGATGTTGGACAGCCATTATGTCCTTAAGTGGTGTGGGGTCTCCTGCTTGAGCAGGGGGTTGGACTAGAAGACCTCCAAGGTCCCTTCCAACTCCGTTATTCTATTTCTATTTCCCTGACAGGGAAAACAATCAATCAGTGGAATGGCTTGGCCCAGAAGTTGTGAGTTCTTGGTGCTCTATGAGCTTGGTTGTTTTCTTGCAGATGTTTCGTTCCTTAAACTAGATAACATCGTCGATACTCCCACTGAGGATGTTAGCTAGTTTGAGTAATGAAACATCTGCAAGAAAACAACCAAGAGAGCATCAAGGACCCCTCAGCTCAAGCACAAATATTCTCCTCTATTGGGAAGTTGTGGGTCTCCATCCCTGGAGGTTTTTAAGAAGAGGCTGGACAGCCATTTCTCTGGAAAGGTTTAAGGTCTCCTGCTTGGGCAGCGGGTGAGGCTAGATGACCTACAGAGCCCCTTCCAATTCTGCTATTCCGGAGGAAGAGAGGATGGGAAGGCTGTTCAGATCAGCAAATGCTGCAACATTCAAAACTGGGCAGTGGAACAGCTTCCCTCCAGAGGTTGTGGGTGCTTCATCCCTGGAGGTTTTCAAGAAGAGACTGGACAAGTATTTGTCTGGAAAGGTGTAAGGTCTCCTGCTTGAGCAGGGGGTTGGAGTAGAAGACCCCTGAGGCCCTTTCCAATTCTGTCCTTCTGAAGCTTCTGGTGGAATTCCTCTCTTTCTGCTTCCCCACGGTTGGGTTTAGAGGTCACAAGTGAAGCTGTTTCTCACGTTACAAGCGGAGCCTGCAGCGGGGTTGAGGCCCAGTTCCCCGTTGGCCCCTGTCTTCCAGATGAGCAGGAGGTCAGAGGGTGGGAAGCGCGAATGACCACAGCAACAGGGATGCACAGTGACACCCTAAAAGTAGACAAGGGGGAATTCCCCCCCCCAAAAAAAAGGGAAAACTAAACAATAAAGGTGGAAATAGTGGGGAGAGACTGGGAAAAAATTTGGGGAAGGTTACCAGAACAATAGAACCAAAAGGGAGAAAAAATAGTGGGAAGAAAAAATGTAGAAACTACAAAAACAAGAAAAAGAAAAAGCTAGGCGAATGGGTGAAAAGAAAAGAATATAAGAGAAGGGGAGTTCATGAGAGACTAAGAGAAAATGGTTGAAAGGAAGAAAGAAGGAAAAGGATTTACTAGTAGAATAGAATGAAATCTGTTAACATTGCTAGTGGTATGTAGTTAATATGATGTGAGGGATTCGGATCAATACTATTAATTGTGGATAATGAACTAAGTGAAATGTTTATCACACAAAATTAAATTTGAGGATATATGTTATCTATAATAAAACAGAATAACAGACGAAATGAAATGTTAAATTTGGTTAACTTAGAGGAGCAAATAATGATATTATTTTTTTGAATATATTTTTATTTATTTTTACATTTAAAACAGTGCAGTACCACAAAGTCGAAATGACCCTACATTCACATTATATACAACTAGTCTCAACCATTAACCGTTAGCCTACTTAGTGCATTCTCTATCCTTCTGTCCAATCACAATATATACAGCTTGTTCCAGTCTTGTCACCTTGTCTTATACCGATCATATAAAAAATCTGTTCCAGGCTTCAAAATATTCTGATTCCCTTTAATGATATTGTTTATCCATTAGGAAGAAATTAAATTTGAGATGGAAAATACGGAAAGGAAATAAGGTGGCTGAAATTGGAAATGGAAATATGATGTAAAATGAACCATGCATAAGAGAAGATGTTGAAGGGGAAAACCTGGCCAACACTTTGTTTATAAAAGAAGTTAAAATATGTAACAAAACATAAAAAAAAAAATGGCCACAGCAACAGGCGAAGCACAAGAGGCCGCCTCCCTCTTCCGCCTTCTCCGCGGAGTGAGGATTCCCATTATTCTTTTCCAGGAGTTGCCGAGTGGCCCCCCTGATCCAGTGTGACTACTGCCCTCTACTCTTCCACATGGACTGCCTGGAGCCCCCCCTGACGGCCATGCCGCTGGGCAGATGGATGTGCCCCAATCACATTGAGCACGTGGTGGTAAGCCAGGATCTCGCCTCGTGATCGGGGGGAGGGGTGGCGGGGTGGGTGGGGTGAGGGTTGCGGGGGAGGAATGGCCGGCCGGTTTCCCTTAGGCCCCTCCGTCTCTTCCAGCTGAACCAGAAGAACATGACGCTGAGCAACCGGTGCCAGGTGTTTGACCGCTTCCAGGACACCATCTCGCAGCACGCGGTGAAGGTGGATTTCTTGAACCGGATCCACAAGAAGCACCCGCCCAACCGCCGAGTGGTCCAGTTGGGGAAGAGGAAAGGCCTGAAGGTAGGAAACCCCGTGTCAGGCTTCTCTCAGCTTGGATCACCAGGGAAGAAAAACCCTCGACTCCCATTTGCAGCCAAGGGTATTCTTTCACTAGAGCTACCGTATTTTGCGGACTATAAGACTCACCAAGATTTCGAAGACGTAAGAAAGAAATGTTTTTGCCCTCCCCGTCCCCCAGGAGCACTCTGCAGGCTTCAGCAGGGCTGGGGGAAGGCAAAAAGGCCCCCATTTTTGTGAAAAACGCCCCAATTTGCCCGTTTTTTGCAAAAACAGCCTTTTTGCCTTCCCCCAACCCTGCTGAATAGCAATAGCAATAGCAGTTAGATTTATATACCGCTTCATAGGGCTTTCAGCCCTCTCTAAGCGGTTTACAGAGTCAGCATATCGCCCCCAACAACAATCCGGGTCCTCATTTCACCCACCTCGGAAGGATGGAAGGCTGAGTCAACCTTGAGCCGGTGAGATTTGAACCGCTGAACTGCAGCTAGCAGTCAGCTGAAGTGGCCTGCAGTGCTGCACCCCAACCACTGTGCCACCTCGGCTCTTTCTTCACTGAAGCCTGCAGAGTGCTCCTGGGGGCTAGGGGAAGGCAAAAACACCTCTGTTTTTGCGAAAAACTGTCCTTTTTTCCGCAAAAATGGGATGTGGGGATGGGGCTTCGGGAGGCCAAAAAAGGTTGTATTCGGTGTATAAGATGCACCAACATTTTCACGTTCTTTTAGCGGGTTGGAATGTGTGTCTTATACTCCTAAAAATACGGTAGTTGGTTGCAGCCTAGCTTAAGAAGGGAGCGAACAACCCTTTGTCTGAAATTTATATGAGCAGGGGGTTGGACTAGAAGACCTTAAAGGTCCCTTCCAACTCTTTGATTCTGTTACTTTCCCCCTGGTTTCAAGCCCTCCTCCCTGGTCACCTTTCTGGTCTCCCGTAAAGTTCGAATTAGTTGTTTTGGTAACATAAATAAAGGAGAATCTTTGTAGCTGAAGGGTCGACACGGGGGGTCCTTGGTGCTCTCTGAGCTGGGTGGTTTCCTTGCAGGCGTTTCATGACCCCTCTAGGGAACATCATCAGTGCTGGTACCGGACTGGAATACCCCAATCAAGAAACGGCCAAAGAAGCCGACAGCCAGCTGCAGAATCTCTTAAGGCCACCAACATTGACCGGGCAAGCTCTACCAGGATGTAATCTTGACAGCAACCCACACTCCTTACTAGCACTGATGATGTTACCCACTTGGGTGTTGAAAGGTCTGCAAGAAAAACAAGCTCGAGAGTACCAAGGACCCCACAATCCACTTCCTCCTCCTCCTCTCCTCAAACCCCACTCCTTACTGGCACTGATGAGATTGCCTAGATGGGTCGTGAAACGTCTTCGAGAAAAACAAGGAAGCTCCCTCACGTTTTAGTCCCCGTTCTGAGGTCCGGCATCTCTCGGGGTAGCCGGAGGGTTCTTGGGTTGGTTTCTGCTTCTATCCTTCTTTGCCCTCCTCCCTCCCTACTGCACCCCTCCCCCCATCAAGGCTGACGCTACGAGCTGGCACCCCACATTGGCTTTCCCCAGCCATCCTTGTGGGCTGGCTTGCAGTGCCCGGGTCCTGCCAAGAGGTGGCGGCCTTGCTGCTCGGAAAGGGCACCCTGCGATGGCTGTGCCAACTTCTCCGCTTCTCTTTGCCCGCAGGTCCCGGAGGCCATCAAGTCCCAGTATCGGATCCCACCAGCATTAATGGCGCCCGCAGCCATCCGGGACGGGGAGCTGATTTGCAACGGCTTTTCCGAGGAGTCTTTGCCGAAGGCCCCCGGCAGCCCCTCCCAGCACTTAGCCGCCCAATCGGAACAGCAAGAGGTAACACGGCCGGCAGGCCTCCTGATTTGGGGGAGGGTGCAGATTGGGTGGAGGGGGTGGGCTTGCCCTCCTGCCAGGCTGCATCAGGCACCTCCCCCCTCTCTGGGTCTCACAGCTGGGGCAGCGGAGCAAGCTGAGTCTTCCCAACACCCTCAGAAAATCAGTGGGGCCAGTTAACCCGTCTCCTTCCCCTTGTCATCCCCTCTGCCCCACGGAGCTTCCTTGGTCGGCTTTGAGGGGCTGCTAGGAAAGCAAAAAGGGGCCACGGGGTGGATTTCGAACATAGGTCCTCGACATATGACCGAAATCGAGCCCAGGGTTTCCACTGCCAAGCAGCACAGTGGTTAAGGGGGCTTTGCCCCGTTTTACGACGTTTCTCGGCACGGCTGTTGAGCAAATCTTGCCATTGTTAAGTTAGGCATTGTTAAATGCCTTCCCCATTGACTTTGTTTGATCACGTAACCCTGGGACCGTTATAAGTACATGCCAGTGGCCAATTGTCTCATCTCTTGTTCTCTTTAATGCTCTATTTTTTTTCCAGCTTTCTTTTTCTCCTCCGACTTAAGTTCTCTTTCTTCTTCTTCTTCCTCCTCCCTCCTCCTCCTCCTCCTCCTCCTTCTTCTTCTTCTTCTTCTTCTTCTTTTTCCCCTTTGAAATGTCTTCTGACTCCCGTCCTCCGTCCTGACCTGTGGCCGTCCTTTCTCTTTCAGTGGCTGTGTAGCATCGTGGCCCTGCAGTGCAGCATCCTCAAACACTTATCGGCCAAGCAGGCCCCTTTTTCCTGGGACTCGGAGCAGGCGGAGAAAGGGGACGTCAAGCCGCTGCTGGCGGCCGACGGCTCCTTCGCCAGTCTGTACCAGGCGACGGACAAGCCCAGCGCCCCCCCTCCCAGTTGCACCTCGGGGCTCATCCCCCAGAACTCCTTGCAGGACGAGACCCCCTACCCCTCCTCCGTGGACCGGCCCAAGAAACCTACTCCCCCCTGCGGGACGTCGAATGGCCTGGGCGCCGCCGCCGAGGTGAAGATCAACGGCCCCAGCTTCTACGGGGAGGCCTCCGCGCCCGCCTCGCCCAGGCTGAGCGGGCAAGGCGGGTCCTTGTCTCACCGGCAGCAGCCCTGGCCGAGATCCGCGACTCCTCCGGCGGCTTGTGGGCTCCTCAACCACGTGTCTGGCGCCGTCGTGAAAACTGAGAACGCTGCGGGACCCGTCTCGTGCCCCCACAAGGTGGCCGTGCCCGTCACCACCCTGCTGGCCTCCCTCCCCAGCTCTTGCTTCAGCCTGGAAGCCGCCACGGCCTGGCCCCAGAAGAACACTCAGGCGCCAATCGGGCCTCTGCTAGCTACGGATCTGGGCGCAGCGGACTCCCCCGTCTCCGCCACGTGGGCACTCACTCCTCACCCAGCAGCTGTAGGGGAGGGAGGCTCTGCCGTGGCCCCTGCCCATGGTTTTTGTTCCTCAGCCCCACCTCCAGGTGAGTGCAGAGGGGGCTGGGGGGAGCAAAGCTCTGGGCATTCCCCCTGTCAGCATTCCAGCAGGCCTGACACCCCCCACCCCCCTTGCCAGAAATCCTAAATGTAGGCCTCTGTTTCTGTGCTTCCCCTTTGTTGCTTCTCCCCTTGATTAGTTTAAATCAAGCCTTTTTACCGTGACCCGTCAAAACCGCGGTCCACAAAAGCGCGATCGACGAAAGCGCGCATTTGACGTCATCACAGCGCAACGAAAAAAATTAAAAATTGAAATAAAAATTAAAGCAAGCCGATTCACATAAAGGTAAGGGTTAGGTTTAGGGTTAGGGTTAGGTTTAGAGTGTTAGGGTTACGTTTAGCGTTAGGTTAAGGGTTAGCGTTAGGTTTAGCGTTACGTTAACGGTTAGGTTTAGGGTTAGGTTTAGGGTTAGGTTAAGGGTTAGGTTTAGGGTTAGGTTTGGGGGGGTTAGGGTAAGGTTTTCGCTTTATTTTTACATTTTTCGATCACAGCGCGATGTTTTCGTCGCGCTGTGATGATGTCAAATGCGCGCTTTCGTCGACCGCGATTTTGTCGTCCGCGGTTTTGTGGTGGAACCCTTTTTACTAGTGATTTAAATCAAATCCACCCTGGTACCGAGGTACCACTGTAGTAGTCTTTGCATCCAGAGGGACCAAAAGGAGGAGGATGCCGTAATTTGTCAACCCAAAAATTAAATTTGGACTAAAAGTCGGAAGGAGGAAAGGTTGTTTTTTTCCCAACCAAAAATTCTTTTGCTCTGGTTTTTGCTGTTTCCCATTCACAATTCCATGTGTATCTAAATCCCACTTGCAAATAAATAAAATATAGAGGTATCTATGGAGATTCTCTGCCCTCCAGATTGTGGTTGTCCCAACGGTGTTTTTTTTTTTCAGGAGGCAACTGGTTTTTCTTCGGTTTTGCTTCTCGTCCAAGAAACTTCTTCAGCTCTTCATGAAGAAGCAACGGGACTTTCTTGTTTTTCTTTGAAGACGTTTCGCTTCTCATTCCAGAAGCTTCTTCAGCTCTGACTGGATGGTGGGGAAGGAAAGGATTTATTATAAATGACCAGCTGTTTGCGAAGAGTAGAAATCCTTCCATTCCCTTCCCTCCACCACCACCACCCCAATCCAGTTAGAGCTGAAGAAGCTTCTTGGATGAGAAGCAAAACATCTTCGAAGAAAAAACAAGATGTGAAGTTCCCAAGAGACGACCTAATTAATTTGCGAGCCTCGAGACAAAGTTCAAATAAAAAACATTCATTTATTAGGATCAACAATCTTGGCTTGATCTTCTTCGGTGGAGCCTAAACCGAATCCCACTTAACGGCATCTGAATTTTACCCCTGTGCCCCCTCCCCTCTGCCTGAAGTCATCAATCACATTCGCCAACAAGATGTTACGGCATTCACATCCCAGTTACAAGAATATGAGACTTTACTCTGGCCAAAAGGATGCATGGAATTCTCCTCCCTTCTCAAGTTGATAGTAGTCATGGAAACGCTTGAGATGTTGACACAAGGAAGTCCAAGTTGCCTCTTGGAAAAAGCCCCTTTGGGACAATTAATTTAATTTAATTTATTAGATTTATAGGCTGCCCAATCCCGGAGAACTCCGGGCGGCTGTATACAAGTATCCCTCAACTTACTGTACAACTCTTCATTTAACAACTGTTCAAAGTTACAACAGTACTTGAAAAAAGGGATTTATAACCGTTTTTCTCATTTACGACCGTTGCAAAATCCGCATGGTCATGTGACCAAAGCTCATGTGCTTGGCAACTGATTCATATTTATGCCAGTCGCAGTGTCCGGGGGTCACATGACACACACACCCCCTTTTTCGACCTTCTGACAAGCGGAGCGAGTGGGGAGAGCCAGATCCGCTTCACAGCCGTGTCACTAACTTGACAACTGCAGGGATTCACTTAACAACTGGGGGAAGAAAGGTCGTAAAATGGGGTGTGACTCACTTAACAAATGTCTCGCTTAGTAACAGGAATTTGGGGTTGAGGTCATAAGTCAAGGGCTACCTGTAATTATAGCCATTTCCGAGCCTTTATTTGTTTTTTGAGCCAAGGTGGGCAGTGGTTAGCGTGCAGTACTGCAGGCTACCTCTGCTGACTGCTAGCTGCAGTTCGGCGGTTCAAATCTCACCAGCTCAAGGTTGACTCAACCTCCCGCCCTTCCAAGGTCGGTAAAACGAGGACCCAAAATTGTTGGGGGGGCAAGAGGCTGACTCTGAAAACATCTCAGGACGGGCTGTAAAAGCCCTGTGAAGCGGTATATAAGTCTAAGTGCTATTGCTAGGGAAGGAAGGAAGGAGGGAGAGAAATAGGTAAGTAGGGAGAAGGGAAAGAAGGAAGGGAACTAAGTAAGTAGAAGGGAGGGAAAGAAGGAAGGAAGGAAGAAAGGCAGATGAGAAGAAAGGGAGGCAGGCAGGAAGGAGAGAGGGAGGGAAGTAAGAGAGAAGGGAAGGAAGCTGTGGTGGCACAATTGTTACAATGCAGTATTTCACACTGAGTCTGCCCACTGCCAGCAGTTCAATCCTGGTGGGCTTGAGGTTGACTCAGCCTTCTGTCCTTCTGAGATGGGTAAAACGAGGACCCAAAATTGTTGTGGGGCAAGAGGCTGACTCTGGAAACATCTCAGGACGGGCTGTAAAAGCCCTGTGAAGCGGTATATAAGTCTTAAGTGCTATTGCTAGGGAAGGAAGAAAGGAGGGAGGGAGGGAGAGAGAGAAAGAGGTAAGTAGAGAGAAGGGAAGGAGGGAGGGGAACTAAGTAAGTAGAAGGGAGGGAGGGAGGGAAGGAAGGAAGGAAGAGGGAGGGAGGGAGGGAAGGAAGTAAGAGAGAAGGGAAGGAAGCTGTGGTGGCACAATTGTTACAATGCAGCATTTCACACTGACTCTGCCCACTGCCAGCAGTTCAATCCTAACGGGCTGGAGGTTGACTCAGCCTTCTGTCCTTCCGAGGTGGGTAAAATGAGGACCCGGATTGTTGGGGGGCAAGAGGCTGACTCTGTAAACATCTCAGGGAGGGCTGTAAAAGCCCTGTGAAGCGGTATATAAGTCTAAGGGCTTCTGCTATTTCATTGTATTAGCTTGGTTATAAAATATAAATAACGTGAGGGCCAGTCAGCCCACGGAACAGGAGTTGCCTTCAGAGGTTATGGGAGCCTTCATCCCTGGAAGAGTCTGGACCAACGCATCTGTCAGAAATGGAGTCGGGTCTCCTGCTTTGGGTGGGTTGGGGGTTGGACTAGGTGACCCCCACAGGGTCCCTTCCAGCTCTGTTACTCTCTTAAGTTAAGAGCAGCAGGTTTATCAGCCTGCCCAGATCTGGGGAGATTTAACCATGTCCTGAGCTAACCGTTTGCTTCCCTCTCCTCTCCAGATGGGAAGCTCAGCCCAAGCCCCTTTCCTGCGTTAGCGGCCCCTTCCTCGCTCCCTTCCAACTCTTCAGCCGCAGTGGACCTGGCGGGGCCCGTGAAGGCATTAATAGACGGCAGCGGAGGTGAGAGCCCTTTGCGGAAGCCGCCTTCCCACGGGAGGGCAAGCGCTTTTCAGCCAGTCAGGTTCTCCATCACACACACACACACACCGAGTCAGTTGGACTTTCTGGTTTTCCTTTGAAGACGTCTCCCTTCTCCTCCCAGAAGCTTCTTCCGCTCTGACTGGATGGAGGGGAAGGGAAGGGTTGATGCTCCTTAGATTTAGATTTATTTTATTTATATGCCGCCCTTTTGCGGGAGGGACTCAGGGCGGCGAACAACTCAAAAGGGGAAAGGGGAAACATAGAACACAATACAAATAGTTAAAATAGCCAAGAATCACACAACCACACAGGTCGAGAGGGGAGGGGAACTCATCAACCCCAGGCCTGCTGGCACAGCCAGGTTTTGACGGCTTTTCGGAAGGCCTGGAGAGAGGTGAGGGTCCTTGCAGACAGCTGGTCCTTTGCCTCCTTTCGAGAGAGTCAGTGAGGCCATTCAGGACAATGCAGTGAGTCACGTGCAGATCTGTAGCTTGGGGAAACCAAGCAACCACAATAAACACATGCGCAACCCAGGAGAACAAATACGTCAGGACTCTAGTTTCAGCCATCAGCATTTGAGAGACACGGGTGGCTCTTTTGAAGACACCTTTTGGGCAGAGAGGACGGCTGGTTTGAAAGGGGGGGTCCAAGAGGCCGAACTTAAACAGCCCACCCTCATCTCCAGTCTACAACCGGGTCCTTCCAGCAGTTCCAAGGAGGCTCCACCCGCATTTGCCCCACTCAGGTGACCCCGAGGACAGAGATAAACCTCCAGGTGGCCTCAAGGACCCTCTCAAAGGATGCAAAGGACCAGCTCTCTGGAAGGAGCGTAAACCCTTCCCTTCCCCTCCATCCGGTCAGAGCTGAAGAAGCTTGAAGTTTGAAGTTTAATTTTATTTATAGGCCGCCCAATCCTGGAGGACTCCGGGCGGCTTACAGAGAGGGGAAAAAACAAAATAAAGAAAATAAAAATAAAATGACAAGTTAAAAAACAACATAGATAAACCCTGATGTGGCCCTCAATGAAATTGAGTTTGACACCCCTGTTCTAGAGGAAACTCTAATGCAAATCTTATATATATTGGGCTTCTGTCTGGATGGTCTCTTGTGACGAGCCGAAGGACAGAGAATGCAAGGGTGATCTTCCTCCCATATTTGGGCATACCAGGGGTTGTGACTTTAAATATTTAAACCCCTGGTATGCCCAAATATGGGAGGAAGATCACACTTCCACTCTCTGTCCTTCGGCTCGTCACAAGAGACCATCCAGACAGAAACCCAATATTTTTTTACTGTTGCCTTTTTGTTACATTTGTTATATTTGTGCTGATAAATAAATAAAGGGAGACTACTATAGATCTATTTCAAGCTATTTAGCTCTCATCAGCTAGCCATACCCCTGCTGGGAATCGAGGCAATAGAGCACAGGTTCGATTCCCAGCAAGGGTATGGCTAGCTGATGAGAGCTAAATAGCTTGAAATAGATCTATACTAGTCTCCCTTTATTTATTTATCAGCACAAATATAACATACATACATACATACATACATACATACATATTTCTTTTGTGAGAAGATAGATGTAGTTAAGTACCGTTAGTCTGAAGAGATGGCCAAACAATGGCAGGAATAGAAGTCAATACAAAGATAACCATTACAGAGAAAAACTGATGCAAAACAAAACCACTGCCAATTAGTAGGAAAATAACTTGATAAACAACCAACTTCTCACTAATGGTCCATAACAGCAACTTAATAGTGAAGTAGGGAATCAGAGAGGTTGATCGTTCTGATGAGTAACAGAGCAGCATCCAATCACCATTCACAATTATAAAAACTATCAGTGAGAATAAACATGGCTTTATGCTCATCCCCCCCCCCCAAAAAAAAAACAAGCATAGATAACATTCATTTCAGTCGGGGCTGGACATCAATGATGAGGTCAACAGCCCCAGGCCTGCCGGAACAGCCAGGTCTTGACAGCTTTTCTGAAGGCCATGAGAGTGGGTGAGGTCCAGATTTCTGGGGGTAGTTCGTTCCAGAGGGTCGGGGCAGCCACACAGAAGGCTCTCCTCCGGGGAGCCGCCAGTCGACACTGGCTGATGGCATCTGAAGGAGGCCCACCCTGTGGGATCTCACCGGCCGCTGGGAGGAGTGTGGCAGTAGGCGGTCTCGCTTCTGGGATGGGAAGCGAAACGTCTTCAAAGAAAAAGAGAAAGTCCAGTTGACTATTGGATAAAAGCACCTTTGGGACTTGAACCACACACACACACACACTCGCGCACACACAGGTACATTGAAGGCTGGCAAAGGAAACTGACCCGTTCTCATCGTCGTGTGGTCAAAGAGCCTTCTGCCAAGGGTGGACACGCATTCCTTTTGAGCCGGGCAGCCAGCCAACTTTCTTGAGAGACGTCTTGTTGTTGCCCCCTGTCGCTTTGGAGGCTCCTTGGCTCCGTCCAGGCACACTCAGCTGATTGACCCCCTTTTGCCCCCCACCCCACCCCCTTTGCCTTTTCATCAGCAGAGATCGAGATCGGGATGCTGGACGAGAAGCTGGTCAAGTTCCTGGCCTTGCAGAGGATACACCAGCTCTTTGCCTCCAAAGCTCAACCGGCGGCCGACAGCGTGGGGTGCCCCCCGCCCACTTCTGCTAGCAACCCTGCCGAAGGTAGTCCGGGCTGTCGTAACCTCGTCTTTCCCCCGTCAGGATTGCTGCTCCAACCGGGGAGGTGGGGGGGGGGGTTTCCGACTTAAAAAAGAGAGTTGGGGGCTTGGCCTACTCTTGCATGTGCCCAGTTTCTACTTTCTGGCTTTCCTTGGTGGGGTCTCTCGCACTTTCTTTTTCTCTCTCTCTCTTTCCCCCTCCCCCCATTAAAGTGCCAACTCCTGGGAGCCTGCTAGGTGCCCATCAGAGTAGATACTGAATGGGTACCTCGGTCCTCATCCTTAACTGGTTCGGGTAAACACAATGAGTACCAAAAAAAGGGTACCAAACCATTTTTCCCCATCGGGAATAACATAGCGAGGCATCCGACATCGTTTGTGCCTTAAGTACCAGACAAAAGACGAGTAACGGGGACCAAATTTTCCCGTAAAAATTCCTTGAGCACTAAACTCGATGACTTTCAAAGCAGCCGAGTCCCTGTCGCCCCAATTAAACCCTCATCGGAAGGTGTAATTCTCCCAGCGGCGATCAGAGGGGGGGGGGCATTCGGAAGGGAGCGTCCTGTGCCTGGCACGGGAGGCGCTTGGCACCCAGGGCATCTTTTCTGCCTTTGCAGGACAGAGGAAGGAGGTGCAGGCCCGGGCAGTCTTCTACCCACTCCTTGGCTCGGGCAGCGCGGTGAACATGTGCTACAGGACCCTCTACATCGGGACAGGCAAGGGCTGGCGCCTCTGCATGGCCGGCAGGGGAGGGCGGGGAGGAGTCCCTCCTTGTGGCGGCATTCCTGGGGCTTCCTCTGCCCCCCCCCCCCAATCGCTGGGAAAGTCTCCCTCCGGGTAGCGGTTAATACATGATTCACGTACAAGAAACGCAGCAGGGAGGGACCTGAGACCTGACCTGGCCTCCCCCCCCCCTCCCACTTTGGGTAGTGGGAGCCTCCCCTCCCCCACTGCCGTTCTGACCCCCCCTCCCCCTTCGCTTGGCAGGAGCAGACATGGACGTGTGCCTTACAAACTACGGTCACTGCAACTACGTCTCGGGCAAACACGCCTGCATCTTCTACGATGAGGTGAGAGCTGGGAGGAGGGCAGGGGGCCCAGCATGCATCCTGCTTTTGTGGGTGGGTGGGCGGGCAAGGGGAGTGGGAGAGTACGATGAGACACCCCCCTCCTCGGGCTTCCCCCACCCCCTCCCCAACCTTGGCCATTTGGTACAACAGACTTCCTTCCCTCCCCCCCTCCCCAGAACACCAAACATTACGAACTGCTCAACTACAGCGAGCACGGGACCACGGTGGACAACGTCCTGTACTCGTGCGACTTCTCGGAGAAGGCCGCCTTCATCCCGCCCAGCAGCATGGTTGCCAAAGTCCAGAGCGTGATCAGTAAGTTCCCCCCCCCCCCCCGGCCGATTCCCTGGCGGCTGAGTGGCGTTTCCCCACAAAGACACACACACAGCCATAGGCTGGCCTGTGCCCGAAACCTTCCTACTCCTCTCTGGGAGACGGCTGTGGCAATCACGCAGGGACAAGGCTGGGCAGAAGGCCTTCGTAACAACATTGGCAGTCTTCACGAAGCTCCTGGGCTCCTCCCAGGTGGCTGTGGTTTTTTTTCTGTGGCCAAAGTGATGGGTTGATTCAATTTATACGCCATCCATCCCACAGGATAAGCCGTCTGAGTTCCCAGCCCCCTAAACGCTCCTTTTTTAATCCTAAAAGATAGATTTCTGTCACTTATCTGAGCAGGGGGCTGGGGTCCCTTCCAGCCCCTATTCTGCCCATCCCATCCTACTCTCTTCTGTGTTCCATTCTATTCCATCTTCTATTCTATATTCTATTCTATTATTTTCATATTCTATTCCCTATTTCTATTCTGTTCCTTATTCTCTTCCATTCTATTCTAATCTATTCCATCTTCTATTCTATTATTTTCATATTCTATTCCCTATTTCTATTCTCTTCTGTTCTATTCTAATCTATTCCATCTTCTATTATTTTCATATTCTATTCCCTATTTCTATTCTATTCCTTATTCTCTTCCATTCTATTCTAATCTAATCTATTCCATCTTCTATTCTATTATTTTCATATTCTATTCCCTATTTCTATTCTATTTTTATTTTTATTTTTTTTATTTCAAATTCATTTATATGCTGCCCTTTTCCCCGAAGGGGACTCAGGGCGGCTCACAACTCAGTCAAGGGAAAGGAAGTACAAACGGGATAAAAACAAACAAACAATACACAATTTAAAAACACACAACAACCATACCATTCGAGAAGGGGGGGCAGTTGCTCTTTAGCCCCAGGCCTGCCGGAATAGCCAGGTTTTGAGGGCTTTGCAGAAGGCCTGGAGGGTGGTGAGGGTGCGAATCTCCACAGGAAGCTCGTTCCAGAGGGCCGGAGCAGCCACAGAGAAGGCTCTCCTCCGGGTAGTCGCCAGTCGGCATTGGCTGGCGGATGGAATTCTATTCCTTATTCTCTTCCGTTCTATTCTAATCTAATCTATTCCATCTTCTATTCTATTATTTTCATATTCTATTCCCTATTTCTATTCTATTCCTTATTCTGTTCTATTCTATTCTAATCTATTCCATATTTTATTCTATTGTATTCCTTATTCTCTTCTGTTCTATTCTATTCTGATTCTACTCTACTCTTTTCCTATTCCTATTCCATAAATGCAGACTGCCCAGTCTTTGGAGAGTTATGACTGAGGTACCCCCGTTATCCCAAGACCCAGAGAAGTGGGTCTCTTCAAGCCCTTGACACCCCCCCCCCCAAGGGCCTGGAGAAAACACATCCCATCACCTCTGTGCTGACCCTCCCCTGCCTCCCTCCTTGCTATCGGTCCTTTATGGGCACCTGTCCAGGGAGATACTCTTCCCTATGGACATCTGCTTTTTCAAACCGTTTCCCAGAATTCTCTCCTCCTTCCTCCTCGTTATTCACTTAACGACTAACTTCATCACTGTTCACTTAATGACACATTCACTTAATGACTAACAACTGCAGTGATTCACTTAACAACTGTGGCAAAGATCTTGTGAAATGGGAGGCGATTCACTCAACTGAGCAGTGGCAGTGTTTATTTTATTATTGTTCCGAGCTAGGCTTCGCAAAAAATCACAATCTTAGTCCCAAAAAACCCCTCTTTTATTCAAACGGCTGTGGATTATGGTCCCTCGCAGCCCATAATGATTCGCAAACAGTCTGTAAGGAATCCGACAGATACCTGCTTGAGTTGCCAAAACTCTCCCATGCCAGCGTTGCTAAGCAATCACCTTTATCTCCCTGGAAATGATGGCGGAGACCTAATTGCCAATTAGATCAAATGCCAAACGGATCACAGAGTCGAATAGGATTTCTCTGAGCTTGAACCGACTGTATAAACGGATTGCTTCCTAGCAGAGGCTCCCGTCCCTCTGCTCCTCTCTGGTGTCTTGGGGGGGGGGGGGGGGGGGGGGGCAACCATCTCCAAGCCTTGATTCCCCAGTCGCCCTTTTTGTCTTAACTCGTCTTGCCTTCTGGCAGCTCTGCGCATGCACGCACTGGGAACAGGCTTAGCAATAGCCATAGCAGTCAGACTTATATACCGCTTCATAGGGCTTTCAGCCCTCTCTAAGCGGTTTACAGAGTCAGCATATTTCCCCCACAGTCTGGGTCCTCATTTCACCCACCTTGGAAGGATGGAAGGCTGAGTCAACCTTTGAGCCGGTGAGATTTGAACCGCTGAACTGCAGATAACAGTCAGCTGAAGTGGCCTGCAGTGCTGCACCCTAACCACTGCGCCACCTCGGCTCTTATAGGCTTAACAGGTTTCCCTTGTTCTTCTGCCTCGCTGCTGTCCGACTGGAGTCTCTAGAGGCAGCACGTAACTCCCAGATGTCCCTGCCCCCCCCCCTCTGCCTCCGACACAGAGCCCCCCTCTGAGCGTTCCCCAGACTCCAGGACTGGCCCAGGTTCCCCCCCCCAACCCTCCTCACTGCCCGACTCGGCTGCCGGCTCCGCAGACCACTGGCGGGCCAGAACTATTATTTTGTGTTTTTTATTTTATGTTATTTTAATTTTTTATTTTATTTACTTTATCTTAATTTTGTTTCTTATTTTGTTTTTTATTTTATTTTAATTTAATTTTTTATTTTATTTACTTTATCTTAATTTTGTTTCTTATTTTATGTTATTTTAATTTTTTATTTTATTTACTTTATCTTAATTTTGTTTCTTATTTTGTTTTTTTATTTTGTTATTTTAATTTAATTTTTTGTTTTATTTACTTTATCTTAATTTTTTTCTAATTTAATTTTTTGTTTTCTATTTTCTATTTTATGTTATTTTTATTTATTTTTATTTAATTTTATTTTCTATTTTGTTATTTTAATTTAATTTTTGTTTATTTTTTTAATTTTATGTATTTTCAATTTACTTTGTTTAATTTTTTATTTATTTTGTTTAACTTTTCATTTTATTTTTCATTTTATTATTTGTGAAATGTATTTTCCGCCCATCTTACCATCGACTAATGTTGTGCGGTCATAAGTCGAGCACTCCCTGCAATTAAACGGGGTGGGGGGGCAGATGGGATAGTCTGGGGCGCCTCTGTCTGCTCCCTCAGCCTCCATCCTCTGCCTCTTCTCCCTGCAGAGCGCCACAAGAACCGGAAGCCGCCAGAGGAAGAGCCGTCGGCGCCTCCCGGCGAAGAGACGTCCGCGATGCGTGCCCAGGCGCAGGGCCAGCCCCAGCCGCCCTGCAGCTGCAGAGCCAGCAGCTCCAGCCTGATCGGGGGCAGCGGGGCCGGCTGGGAGGGCACGGCCCTCCTGCACCACGGCAGCTACATCAAGCTGGGCTGCCTGCAGTTCGTCTTCAGCATCACGGAGTTCGCAACCAAGCATCCCAAGGTGGACGCCTCGGCCTTAGCCCAAGAGACGGACTTAGAGGAGAAGCTGTCCCCCAGGGGCCCCCAGGCCCCCGTGCTCCGGTCCAACTCAGTGCCATAGGAGCAGTGGGGCGGCCCGGGGAGGTGGGGGGGGGGAGAAGCCCCTCCTCTCTCCCCCTTCCCCCCACCGGATCAGAGACGCCTGTTCGTTTGACACGACCCCCCCCCACCCACCCACCCACCCCGTCTGTCCGCATTTCTTTTTCTCCTCCGTGGGGGCTGCAGACTTTGGAGGCCCTTTGCATGAAATGAAGAAACTTTTAATTTTTTTTTTTTTTTTAATGGTTTGCTCAAGTTTTAGGGGCATTTGCACATATATTTGTACTATACATTTCATTTAAAAGACGAAAAAAAAGGAAAAAAAAAGGAAAAAGGAAACTGCCACACGCGGAGGCTATGCTGGGTTGGAGGGGGGGGCGGCGGCCGGGGGGGTCGTAGCCCCCGCGGCCAGCGCGCTCCCTCGCCGTTGTAAAATAATCAAAAAAAAAAACTTGTTCTATTTTGTGCCAGTGACAATAGTTTTTATATAAAAAAAAAAGAGAAATACAGTTTTCATACAGCAAAATCTATACAACTATCATTGTTTTATTTAATGTAAAGATGCGCTCTCTCTCCCCCCCTATATGCCGGTTGGTGTTTTTTTTCTTCCCCCCCCCCCCCCGTGCCCCCCACATCCTGTGCCTCTCTACCCCTCCTGCCCCCCCTCCCCGGCCCTTCTGGGACTGGGCTGGACAGGGAGAGGCCAGGTCTCCCCCCCCCCTCCCGGCATCGTCACCCCACCCCCCCACCCTCCCATTTTCTGATGACGAGAAGTATTTTGGGCTCTGTGTAAATACATCAGCTGATGGCATTTTTTTCAGTGTTTTTTAAAGCTGTGTACAGTGGTACATGTGGTATGACGTTGCCTCCGGTTGTCTTAATTGTAGCAAAGCGTTTTTTGTCGTAATCCTGTTTTTCACCCTTCTGTTCCAATACTTTCCCCCCCTCCCTTCTTCCCCCCTCCCCAAACCGCACCTTCCACCCTCCCCCCCATCCTGTTCTCTCAGCAGCTGAGTTCTAATGTACAGAAGTAATTGCTATGTTTTAGGCTTTACGGAAACTTTTTTCCTGTATTCTGTATATAAAACTACAAAATACGGCACTCGCTGGTGTCTGCCTGTCTGTCGAGACTCCCCCATCAAGGGGCCACGAATCACTGCCATCACCACCGTCCCATGGGACCGCTCCCGAAGACCCCTGCCCCGCTCAGCCCTGGCTCCGACACGACCCACCCCCTGGCTAGTGCCCAGATCTGGAGGGGAGGCAGCTGTCTGTCCAGCAAGAGGGCCTGGTGCTTCCATGTGGCCCTTATTGACCATGGAAGATGGGGCACCACGATGGAGGTTCCCTCAAGGGTTCTTTTCTCATGCCCAGAACTCAAATGCTCTCATCCTCGGGCAAGCTGAGAGTCAGCCTGTTGCCAAGAAGTTGCCCGGCCACAAGATCTTGGTTCCAAAGGGGCAACTCCAGGAGGACCCACATCTTTCTCCAGACCTAGAGTCCCTCATGACACCAATTCTGATCCCTCACCCAAGTGAAAGTCCTGCACTGCTCCAGACTGGTATTTTGGTGAGGTTAGATATATCAGGGCTTCTGTGGGAGACACAACACTGGGCCACTGAAACCTGGTAGCAAACTGGCTGGTGAGCAGATGAATCTCTTCCATACACTGATGACGTTACCTAGTTCAGTTATGAAACGTCTGCAAGAAAACCACCAGGGTCAGAGAGCACCAAGGATCTCCCAGAATTTAAATTAATAGAGTATTTGTAGTTCAAGGTTGACCTCTGGCACCCACAACTTCTGAAGGCAAGCTGTTCCACTAGTTTGACTAGTGTCGAACTCAAGGCGATCTGGCCCACAGGGAATTCACCCTGGGGACAGCGAAGGACCAGCCTGCGGTGCCTTTGCAGATGGAGCTCGGGAGGGCCGTGCGTAGCTCTCGCGGGCTCCATTTTTGCTGGCACTCGGGGCAACCACAAGCGCCTTTGACATGAGTGACAAGTCAAGCTGGCCACGCCCTCCCCCAGGTCAAATACAGCCCTGATGCGGCCCTGAATGAAATCAAGTTTGACACCCCTGCAGTAGTTAATTGTCCTCACTTTTAGGAAGTTTCTCCTTAATTCCAGGTTACTTCTCTCCTTGATTAGTTTGCATCCATTGCTTGTCCTGCCTTCGGGTGCTTTGGAGAATAATTTGACACACCCCCCCTCTTCTTTGTGGCAGCCCCTCAAATATTAGAACACTGCTATCACGTCTCCCCTAATTCTTCTTTTCTTTAGCCAGTTAGCAGCATCGCATTTCTGTGCTAGCCTGGCGTGGTCACTCAACAGTGGAGAGAAGCAGGCACAGCAGCGTTTGCCCCGTGGCATGAGAAAAGTACATCATGCTCCCCACC
The DNA here is from genome assembly GCF_009769535.1 of Thamnophis elegans. Taxonomy (NCBI): domain Eukaryota; kingdom Metazoa; phylum Chordata; class Lepidosauria; order Squamata; family Natricidae; genus Thamnophis; species Thamnophis elegans. Next base: position 141,362,255 of record NC_045544.1, read on the forward strand.
GTCCTCACCACCTTCTGTAGAGGGACGATGGAGAACATCCTGTCACATTGCATTACTCTCTGATTTGGAAGCATCCCTGCTTCCGACAGAGTGGTGAGGACGGCAGAAAAGATTATTAGGAGTTCACTCCCTTCTATCCAGGACATGGCATGTAAGCGATGTTTGAGCAGGGTCCCCAAGATTGTTTAGGACCCTTACGCACCCTCTTCACGACCTCTTTTCCTTGTTACCTCCTGGGAGGGGGCATGGTGATGTCTTATTTTGCCTTCTGGGGCTTTGGAGGACATGTAGACACAGGCACCCCTTTTCTTTGTGGCAGCCTCTCAAATACTGGAACCCCCCGACTATGTTCCCCCCAGTCCTCCTTTTCTCTAGGCTGCCCATATCCAACCTCTGGAAGGAACTTTAGCCAAGAGATGCCCGTCAAAACTTGGAGGGACCGGTCACTAATGACACTTAGGAAACTTTTTCTTGATTAGGAAACTTTTTCAAAGGTGGGAACCCAAAACTACCTGCCAGGTGTGAGAAAGGACGCGATGTACTCTTCGTTTCTGTTTCCTGTGTGTGCACCTCATTTTAAACTGGTCCAAAGAAGGGAGTGGAAAAGGATGGTGCAAATGGAGGTGACACAACGTGCTTGTGTGTTATTAGAAGGAGGGTGCCGCTTCCTGGGTGTGTCAAATCAAGTAAAAAACTATATCTCTAATCTAGACAATGGGCTCCTGAACACTGTGGGCTGTGGCCCACCAGTGAGCCGTGAGGGGTTTGCAACCGGGCCTTGGAGACCACGGGCGAGCATGCCCTGGCTGTCACGCACCCTCACTTGTGCAAACCGCGGGCAAGCGTGCACACGCATTCCATTGAAGCGAGCGGCAGACATGTGTGCATGCCACTCGCACAAATTGAGTTGCGCATGTGTGCTCGCTGGCCACTCATGTGGACCCACACACCCCCGTCTGCAAAGCCAGAATTCTGATCTAGATGTACATCTGTAATATTTTATGTTTTGTATTTCTCTCTCTCTCTTTGCCTGTTAAAGGAAGAGGCTCAGTTACGCTGAACACGGACGACTTCCATGCTCCGAGCAGTTTTAAGGAAACAGGTATAATTGACTGCCTACAACAGTTACTGAAGGACGATGCCATCAAAAACCACACTACAGGTAGCCCTTCAACTATGATTAAGCCAGATGTTTTTGTCGCTAGGCGAGACAGTTGTTAAGTGAGTTTTGCCCCGTTTTGAAACCTTTCTGATCACAATTGTTAAGCGAAGCACCGCGGTTGTTGTTAGGAACATGGTTGTTAAGTGAATCTGGCTTCCCCTCCCTCCCCCCGAAGGATGCAAAAGCGAGTCACATTGCCCCGGGATCCTGGAACCGTCATAAATGTGAACCAGTTGCCAAGCATCTGAATTTTTTTTAAAAAATACATATTTTTATTCTTTTTAAACAAAACAACACATACAAAACAAAGCAAGAGAGGGAAAAAAGAACAACTTTCCTCCATTTCATCAAGCATGTCGTTTGGTTCCAAGTTTTTGTGCATCAATTCTTAAAATTTAGGATTAATGTCACTGGTTTACATTAAACATAGCTAAATGTTTCGCTGTCATTGAGCATTGTACATTCAGGTTACCATTAATATTATTTCATTTGTAACAATCCTTATTTCCTTACATTCATAACTTCCTTAAATTCATAAATTCATAATTACCTATCAAATAACAATGAGTCTTTCAATTATTATAGTATCACCTATCTCTAAAGAGTAAAAGTGAAGATTGGAACAAAGAATTCCCATTGGTTTATAATAAAGCATTCATATTTTCAATTGACCATAATGTCTCCAATCGTCCAGACTTCCAAGAATGGTTTCCCGTTATTAATTATTCGTCCATATAGTAGTTAAGTATTTCAATTCATGTATATATCAGTTACATATCAAGCATCTGGATTTTGATCAGGTGACCCCGGGGATGCTGCAACCGTCGTAAGTGTGGAAACGGTCGTATCCCATTTTTCAGTGCTGTTGCGATTTTGAACAGCCGCTAAATGAACTGTTGTAACCCCCCCAAAATCCACAGAGAGGAAAGTCCACTAAGGCCAGTCAGTGTCCAAATCAGTGACTCACAACATTGCAAAACATCCAGCCACCTTCTTGGCTCCTATGTTGACCACACCCATTCCACCAAGAGAATTCCAGAACAAGGTTTGGAAACCAACTCCACCTGGATGAGTCCGTGGTCTCTTGTGATGTCCCTCCAACCTTCACCTAGATTCCCACAAGGGAAGCGCCTTGCACTAGTGAAGAGATCCGTATGGAACCTATTGTGACTAAGCAGAAGTTTGCTGTGAGTTGAGTCGGGATGTGTTGTAATATAGTTCCTTGTGTAGGTGTGTGTCACCCATGGTCCAGTTTGTACCAGGGCATGCAGAGCCACGCTGAATCACACAGGAGAAAACAAACTCCTAAAACGCCATAACATCCTGATAGTGCATAACATAACATCCTGAAATGTGCCCTACCAATGTCGCCCAGGATTTGACCATATATAGACAGAACTTCCCTGAGCAGTAGATTAGAAATTGTACTTTTACAGGCTGTTTATAACCACATGCTGATTGCTCCTCCTGCCTTTGTCCTATCTCAATAAAAGGGGCGCTCAGACCCCAATCTGGGTCGCTCCATCCCGAGAAAGTTCGTGTCCTGTCTTTTCTCCACATTGGCCTCATGGACAAACCACGGGAACGTTACAGGGATGCAAGATTAACAATGCAGCTGGGGCTCCTTAGTGTCGTCTTCTAGAGATAAAAGAACGGATGGTGCCACGCCCTGGTTGCAGGAGTCAACGTTCATCGTTCATCGGTCGTGGTTTGTTTGTGAGAGACACTTGGAGAAGTGATTTGCTTTCTGTAACCCTGATTCAAAGAGACACTTGGAGAAGTGCTTTGCTTTCTTTTTGGACACCTGGTTTTGCCGTAAGAGAGTTTTGTTTTGCATTCTGTTATCTCTTGTCAGAGACTTTGTCTATGTTTATTTTTGGGCTCGCAGCCAGTCTGAGCCGAGGACTGATAAAGTTCTTTCCTTTTAAGTTTGTCTGCCTGTCGTCTGTTAACGAGCGAGGAAGAGGGGACAGAACAGAACCACTTACGGCGACACAACTAACCTCAGCCCAGCTCAGATATGCGCCATGCTGGACTAGAAGTTTCCTAACGTTGAATGCTACAGAGCCTCCTGCTTGAGCAGGGGTTGGACTAGAAGACCTCCAAGGCCCCTTCCCTTATTCTGTTATAGACCCTTGGCAATCCTCTGGGCCGTGTCTCTCCACATCTTCCCATCTTGTACCACTTCTTTGAGTTATCCCATGCTCATCGGCTTCGACGGTGTCCAGTTACCGTGTTCCTTCGACCAAACCCTCTTCTGTAATCGTTTTCCCCAGTGAATTCCCCCGCATGACACGGCCAAAGTAAGTGAGACACACACTTTGGTGCTTTTGATTTTCCAGTGACATGTCTGGTGTTATTGTGCCGGAATGGGACAACACCCTGCAGCCAACTTATTGTGGCCAACTCGCCACAGCCCACTGACTGCAGGAGAGCTACCGTGGGGCAATTTCATTAAAACAAATTTAAAAAAAATATTGTAATGTTCGTCATTCACATTTTTTTTTGTCCCTCCCTCCTTTGGCATCGATTCTTTAACGATTCTGTTCCACCGTTTCCGTGATACTGGTGTAACTCTTTAACCCTCAGCGAGTTGGTTGGCAAGAGCAAATAGCAATAGCAGTTAGACTTATATACTGCTTCATAGGGCTTTCAGCCCTCTCTAAGCGGTTTACAGAGTCAGCATATTGCCCCCAACAACAATCCGGGTCCTCATTTTACCCACCTCGGAAGGATGGAAGGCTGAGTCAACCTTTGAGCCGGTGAGATTTGAACTGCCAAACTGCAGCTTAGCAGTCAGCTGAAGTGGCTGCAGTACTGCACTCTAACCACTGCGCCACCTCGGCTCTAATGGCTGTGGCAAATTGTCATAGACCTGTCTATGTGCGAGTCCTTGCTTGTTAGTCCCCTTGCTGTCCAAGGAGCAGGCAGGCGTCTTCTCCAGCATCACAGCTCAACCGCGTTGACGTTCTTCCTTTTTTAATTTTTTTTTTATTGAACACATATTAAAACATTGGACACGGTTGTCCTGGCAATGCCTTTGCCCTACATACTAAAATATAATGTTAAATATTATAACCACCATGCTTATTTACAACTGGTCTATTCGGTATTTGCAAATATAAAGATATCATATTTCCAACCATGTTGCTTTGTTTTCTATTATAATTTCATATGTGATTCTAACCTCCATTCTATAGATCTTAGTCATGGCTTATTTGGGGTCTTTCCTTTTCTGTTCCAACTAAAGCAGAATAAAATGTGAATTAAAATATGAAAACAAGGCGTGGCAGAAGGGGCAGATAAAAAGCTTGCTTGTAGGAAGACAGGGAAATGCCATCCGCCTTCAACCACAGAAGTCCAGTAAATGTTCCAGTAAATATCCTTATGTCAAAAGCCCAAAACCACAAGGTTCAGCTAAAGTTCGCCTAGAGACCCGTAGTCGGGACCTGTTGTGGCTCGGTAGAAGCCTTTGGAGCTGCTATCAGACTCTGACACAGAAACCTCCTGTGAGTGGTTTCAGGATGCTCACAGGAGATGTTAACGAGCAGCTGTGGCTCGTTAGGATCTCTCCTCCTGCGGATAAAAGACTGATGGTGCCACGCCTTAGTTGCAGAAGTCAACTTCAGTTCGTTCCATTCAGTTCCGTTCCTGTCCTAGTCAAGTCTCTGTTTGTTTGCAATCATTGAGAAGAAGAGCTTGGATAAGCGATTTGCTTTATATAATCTTGTTTTGCAGTAGTTTACTTTTGTCAGAGAATTTATCTGTGTTTATTTTGGGCTCGCAGCCAGTCCGAGCCGGGACTGATAAAAACATTCCTTTGCAAGCTGTGTGTGGCTTTCGTTTCTGAACGAACAAGGTGGGGGTCAGAACAGGACGTATGGCCCAAGACAAGAGGAGAAGGAAGACCCTCCATCTACTTATAAGGCTTTTTCCTCAAGGTAACCAATAAGAAATGAGTTAAGTGTTTCCGTGTGGCACCCCTCTTGTGAATGTATAAGAACACGTACTTCAATAATGAAGGTTCTTCAGAACTTGCGATACTAGCCATGAGCTAGCTTTCTGAACCTGGCTGCTGCATCCCGAGACATCTAAGTCTGTCATTTTCTGCAACACAACCATTGATAAAATTTATCCCAGATCTTATAATATTCGGATTCGTCTTTGTTCTTGAATTCCCACGTTAATTTATCCATTTCAACACAAGTTAGAATTTTCCTAATTACTTCCTCTTCTTGTGGAATTTCCCTGTTTTTTCAGTTTTGGGTAAAGATCATTCTTGCTGCCGTAATAATATGTATTGTTAAGTAGATTACCCCCTTGTTATGTTTATCATTTATGATTCCCAAAAGAAATAGTTCTGGTGTGAATTATATTTCCTCTTCAGTTATCTCTATCAGCCACTTTTGGATTTTCCGCCAATATTCTTTTGTTTTTTGGCACGACCACCGCATATGGCAATACGTGCCCGATTCGGAATCACATTTCCAACAATTTGGCGAGTTGATTTTCTTCCTGTGTTGTTTTTCTTCAAAGTCCAACTTTCACAACCATGGGTAGCTACTGTATGCCTCGTATTTGAAATACCATATTTTTCGGAGTATAAGATGCTCCAGAGTATAGGATGCACCTTAGTTTTTGGGGAGGAAAATGAGAAGAAAAATTCTCCCTCTGCCTACCAGCATCCATGGTATTCAGCTGGCTAGCGTCCTGTCAGTGTGTGAGAGTTCATGACTTGAAACCCATGGTAACAAGGTCAGCCAATGAATAGGCATAGCAACTAAGTCAGCCAATGGGAGCTGTTTGGACTCTGAAACAGTATTTGCTGTGTGAGCAACAAGGAGACAGGAAGGAGCTTGGCTTTCAGCTGAAAACTGAAAGTAAAACTGCTAGTGTTTTGCTTGTATTTACTGCTACCTTGGAAAACCTGCTTTTGGTATTGTATTGTATTGTATATTATGATTTTGAATCCTGCTGAATCAGTTACTTGTGCGTGATTTCGCAATGTGATTGCTGCTGCAAACTCTGACCAGTCAGGTCAGCTTCAGCACTTATTGCAGCCTGATTCAGCACAGCTGATTGGCGGGTGGATTGGCCTGCCGGAATACCCCCAGTCAGCTGTTCCAGGCTGCAGGGATTGCCACAGACCATCACTGCCTCCATGCCTCGCGTTTTTGGCCTCTGGTTGGCGCGGGACTACATTCAGTGTATAAGATGCACCCAAATTTTCACCCTCTTTTTGGCGGGGGAAAGGTGCATCTTATACTCTGAAAAATACGGTAGGTACGCTACCTATTTCAAATACCACAAAGGTTTCGACAGACAAAACTGTTCCATGAGTTCACTTGTGTCCCCCACTGTGGCCAGTTTCTACACGGAAGAGGTGGAAACCAAAGGTTTAAACTCCTTCATAGGAATTCCACCCACTCAGTGGTGTAGGTATGTGGCCGATATCTGGGTCAAGATAAAGACACGGGGATTGGAGGCCTTCACCAAACACATCAGTTCTGTGGACAGATACATTAAGTTCACTCAGGAAGATGTCAAGGAAAATAGCCTGTGTTTCCTGGACTCTGCAGTGCACCTTAAGGCAGACAGAAGCCTCAACGCTGAAGTTTACAGACAGCCTCCCCACCCAAGAGACCAGTGTTTACATTTTGATTCTCACCACCCACGGGAGTCATCAGAAGTGTATACCTCTGGGCTGAAAGTTTCCCTGCCAGCAAGGAGGGAAAAGAAAAAGAACTAAAATAAGACAAGGAAGTTGTTGGCGGCAGCAGGGCAGCGGCGGCAGCATGGTGGCGCAGCGGCAGTGGCACGGCTTCGGCGGCGGTGGCACCCTGGCCCAGTCCTGCAGGGAGAGCTGGGCATAGTGAGGCTGGGAGGCACGCGAGCTGGAGGCAGACAAGTGCTCACGCAACCTCTCTTCCCAGCCGGGCAGAGCACCACGCGGCGTAGCCCCTTTGGGATATTACTGAGTGGTGAGTGGCGCTCTGCCCGGCTAGAAAGGGGGTTTGCCGGGCGGCTGCTCATGAGCGTGGTCACCTCATTGTGGCTTTGTTGTGCTGCTGCGACAGTGCAACACAACCATTTGCCCTTGAGGCTGTGCCCGCTCTTTGGGCGCCCGCTCGCAAGAGAGCAGCCACCTGGCAACCCCAAATAAATACATCCCCCCTGATAATATGACCCAAGCAAAATTTGGGGGGGGGGGGCAAAAGAACATAAGACCCTGTCTTATTTTCGGGGAAACAGAGTAACTACACACTTTAAACCACAAAATACACCAAGCTTCTCCACTCCAAGGAGACAACGCAAACTGACACAAACTGAGCAATGTGATGTATGCGGCACAAAGCAGTGAGACGTGTGCAGAGCTGTACGTTGGAGAAGCAAAACAGCCACTTCACAAACGCGTGGCGCAACATAGGAGAAGAAACCCATCGGGAGAAGATTCCGTATTTGCGTTTGAAAGACAAAGGTGGCTCTTTTGAAGACGGGCAAAGTCCCCATTGTGGACAGAGGACCACTGGCTTTAAAAAGGGCTCAAAGAGGCCGTCTATGTCAAAATTAAGCAGCCCTCCCTCAAAAGAGGGGAAGGGGTTTGACGCCATCTGTCTCCTTTTTACAACAGACGTTTTGGGCAATCGCACGACGGTTCCACGCCCATCTGCAGTCTGATTCAGGTGACTCTGAGGATGCAGGTGAGGCCCTAAGTGGCCTCGTGCTGATCTTATCCATGGGTAATTGTCTGGGCCGGGTCTTTCCACATCTTCTGCTCTTGCACAACTCCTGTGAGTTGCTCCACGCTCAGCTGTGATGCTGTTCTCGGATGGCCTGGTTTCTTTTTACCGCTCTCCCTTCCGAGCAGAGTTGCTTTCTCCAGCGGATTCCCTTGCACGACGCGGGCAAAGTAACGCTGTCTTGGGATTCTGCCTTCCTAGTGACACGCCTGGTGTTAGGCGCTCCAGGAGTTGCTCGGTTGCTTGTTAGTAACCGTGGCTACGCAAGGAATATGTAGGACGCTCCTCCAGTCCCGTAGCTCAAACGAGTCGATGTTCTTCCAGACATGCTTTCTTAAGGTCCAAAGACCAGAGGGGCGCAAAGAATGGAGATCTTCCCATCCAGTCAGAACTGAAGAAGCTTCTTGGATGAGAAGCGAAACATCTTAAAGGAAAACAATCAAGTTGCCTTAAAAAAAAAAAAGTATCTTGGACAGCCATGGACTGGCTGGATCTGAGGATCTCCATAGATAGACTGCAATGCTCTTCTCTGGAGCTGTCTCTGAGGATCTGGCGCTCCCTTCTGTGACCACAGATTTTGGAAGGGAGAGCGGTAAAAAGAAACCAGGCCATCCGAGAACACCATCACAGCTGACCCTATAAAGAGCGCGGATTTTGGGTCTTCAGTTCTTGCAAATCCCAGAATTTCCTTCCCAGGAAATTCCACAACCACCACGTTGTTTTGTTGTTGTTGTTGAGAAACTTTTTTGTTTTCCTTTGAAGACATTTCATTTCTCATCCAAGAAGCTTCTTCAGCTCTGACTGGATGGAAGGATGGATATTCTTTGGAGGTTTATCTCTGTCCTCAGAGTCCCCTGAGTGGTGCAAATGGGGGGTGGAGCCTTCTTGGAACTGCTGAGAGGACCCTGTTGTAGACTGGACGTAGATAGAATAGAATAGAATAGAATTTTATTATTTGTATGCTGCCCTTCTCCGGGAGGACTCAGGGCGGCGAACAATTCCAGGGGGGAAAAGGGGAACATAAAAAAACAAAATACAAATAATAAAAGTAGACAACAGTCGCACAACCATACATGTCGAGAGGGGAGGGAACTCATCACCCCCAGGCCTGCCGGCAAAGCCAGGTTTTGACGGCTATTCGGAAGGCCTGGAGATAGGTGAGGGTCCGAATCCCTGCAGGGAGTTCGTTCCAGAGGGCCGGAGCTGCCACAGAGAAGGCCCTCCCCCGGGTAGTAGCCAGGTGGCATTGGCTGGTGGACAGAACCCGGAGGAGGCCAACCCTGTGAGATCTAATGGGTCTGTGGGAGGTAATTGGCAGCAGGCGGTCTCTCAAGATGATTTCGTATCCCTCCCCCTCGGTTGAGAGAGAGAGCTGTTGGCCTCTTTGACCCCTCGTTCAAACCAGCCGTCCTCTCTCTCCAAACGGCGGACTTGGCTGCCTTCAAAAGAGACAGCAAAGTCTCTTCTGTCTTTTAAATGCAGATGGACCCTTGAATCTTCTCCTGATGGGTTTGTTTTCCTGGGTCAGTGATGGAGAACCTTTCTTGACTTGCGTGCCAAAAGCGGGGGTGGGTGGGAAATGCAGAGGGTTCTGCACAGGCGTGCCACATCAACGACCCCAGCGCGCATGACCAGCACTTCCCCCCCCCCTCCGCACCATTTTTGGCATGCTTTTTGTGCCCTCCCCAGGCTCCAGAAGCTTTATAGGAGCCTGGGGAGGGCGAAAAGAGCCTCCCCCACACCAGAGGCCCTCTGGAGACTTCAGGAGCTTCCCCGAAGCCTCCGGAGAGCAAAAAACTGGCCCTACGGGCAAACCGGAAGCTTAGGAACAGACTTCCGGTTTTCTCGTAGGGTCGTTTTTAGTCCTCCGGAGGCTTCAGGGAAGATCTGGGGAGGGCGGGGGGGGGGGGCTCTTTTCACCCTCCCCAGGCTCCTATAAAGCCTCTGGGGCCTGAGGAGGGCGAAAAACGGCCTCCAATAAAGGCTGAATTCAGCTGACAGGGCAACCCCTCGCGTGCCATGACAAGTGGCTCCGTGTGCCACCTGTAACACGTGTGCCACGGGTTCCCCATCCCGGTTCTAGGTTGTGCCATGGGTTTTGGAAGTGGTGGTTTTGTTTCCCCAACGGACAGATCTGCACATGGCCCAGTGCATTGGACTGGAGTGGATATCTGGCCATCCCCATAGATGTTTGTTGAGAAACGCGCGACCTGAAGACCCTCGCGATGCTTTCACGCCACCCTTCGAGGGCTGCCCGTTACTTACCTTGATTGCATGAATAATTCTGGAGCTGTCAACCCCGCCAGGTGGGCCATTCTACGTCACGTGAATCTGTGCTTTCATTGTGTCGCTAGGCAGGTAGTGTTCGACTTACGGCCATTTGTTTAGGGGCGGTTCAAAGTTTACAATGGCACTGAAAAAAAGTGACTTATGACCGTTTTTCACACTTAATGCCCGTCGCAGTGTCCCCACGGACACAGGATCAAAATTCAGGCCCTTAGCAAGTGACTCATATTTATGACGGTTTTATGTGATCCCCTTTTGGCAACCAGTCAATAGGGAAACCCAGATTCACTTAACAACTGTGTAACTCACTTAATAACTGCGTTGATTCGCTTAACGACTGTGTGAAAAGGGAGGTCGGCAAATGGGGCAAAACTCATTTAGCAACTGTGCTGCTTAGCAATGGAAATGTTGGGCTTAATGGTGGCTGCATCAGCACCGAAAGAAACTCCTGGGATGTTATTTTAACCAAAGTATAACTTTTTTTTTCTTTTTTCTTTTAGATATATTTTTATTCTTTCTAAACAAAACAACACATACAGAACAAAGCAAGAGAAGAACAAAAACAACAACTTTCCTCCATTTCATCAAGCATGTCGTTTGGTTCCAAGTTTTTGTGCATCGATTCTTAAGTTTAGGATTAATATCACTGGTTTTGCATTAAACATAACTGGATATTTCCCTGTCCTTGAGCATTTATGTGTTCAGATTACCATTAATATTCTTTCATTTGCAACAATCCTTGTTTCCTTGAAATCATAATTATCTATCAAATAACAATAAGTCTTTAAAGTATTATAACGTCACCTATCTCTAAGGAGGAAAAGCGAAGAATAGAACAAAGAATTTCCATTAGTTTATAATATACATCCATATTTTCAATTAACCACAGTGTCACCAATCATCCAGAATTCCAAAAATAGTTTCCCATTATTAATTATTAAGCCATATAGTGATTAAGTATTTAAATCATGCATGTATCAATTATTCCTTACATCATAATTGATCTGTTTAATATACAAAGATCTTTCTAATATAAAAAGGTCACTACATACAATTATACCAAGGTATTCAAATCATCCCACTCTTATACATTAAAATCATTATTGTCCTTTATATACCATATAAGTAGTACTCTATATTGTAACAGAAAGAATAAAAAAATACAACTTTACGGATGGATCCATACAGGCACCGAAGAAGCGAAACTAGCTCTGAGGTTTTTGCACAAAAAAAACAGCCTACAGATAATCCAATGCATATAAACATTCCCTTAGCGAACATTCGAAGTTATGCAATAAGCATCTCCTAGTATTTACAAAACCAGGAAAGTTTCCCCTTCCCCTTCCCATCTCCTTCCTTCCCTTCTTTCCTCCCTCCCTCCTCCTTTCCTTCCTTCCTTCTTACCTATCTACCTTCCTTCACTGCCTTCCTCCTTCCATCCCTCCCCTCTTTCCTTCCTTCCTTCCTTCCTTCCTTCCTTCCTACCTACCTACCTACCTAACTACCTTCCTTCACTGCTTTCCTCCTCCTTCCATCCCTCCCCTCTTTCCTTCCTTCCTTCCTTCCTTCCTTCCTTCCTTCCTTCCTTCCTACCTACCTACCATCTACCTTCCTTCACTGCTTTCCTCCTCCTTCCATCCCTCCCCACTTTCCTTCCTACCTACCTACCTATCTACCTTCCTTCACTGTTTCCCTCCTTCTCCTTCCCTCCATCCCTCTTTCCTTCCTATCTTCCTTCCTTCCACCACTGCTTCCCTCCTTCTCCTTCCCATCTCCTTCCCTCCCTCCTTCCTACCTACCTTCCTTCCTTCGCTGCTTCCCTCCTTCTCCTTCCCATCTCCCTCCCTTCTTTCCTCCCTCCCTCCCTCCTTCCTTCCTTCTTACCTACCTTCACTGCTTTCCTCCTTCTCCTTCCCTCCCTCCCTCCCTCCCCACTTTCCTTCCTTCCTACCTACCTATCTACCTTCCTTCACTGTTTCCCTCCTTCTCCTTCCCTCCATCCCTCTTTCCTTCCTACCTACCTTCCTTCCTTCGCTGCTTCCCTCCTTCTCCTTCCCATCTCCTTCCCTCCCTCCCTTCCTAGCCCAGGAGGGGATGGGGGGAGGGCCAGGGGGCTGCAGGCTAGTGATGGTTAGGGACCTCCTAGGACGGGGTACCACCAGGAGAGACTGAGAGGAGCAGACGATAGTAGGGCGGCTCTGCGCGTGCCTGGAGCTCGGGATCTCGCATTCCCTGACATACCGGTATCCGCGGGGAGGGGGCGGGAGGCGGGGCGGAGGGGGCCTCGGAGATAAAAAGGAAGGCAGCTGGCGAGGCCGGGCAGGGATCGGGCCATGGAGGCGGGGGAGGCGCTGGGGGTGGCCGCGGCGCTGCTGCTGGGTCTCTACGCGCTGCTTTACTACAACTTCGGAGCGGCCACCCGGTGTCGGAACGCGGTCAGCCTGCGGGGCAAGACGGTGCTCATCACAGGTCAACTGGGGGGGGAGTGCCTTTCTTTCTTTCTTTCTTTCTTTCTTTCTTTCTTTCTTTCTTTCTTTCTTTCTTTCTTTCTTTCTTCCTTCCTTCCTTTCTTTCTTCCTCCCTCCCTGTCTCTCTCTCTCTTCCTTCCATAAGCCCCCCTCTTCCTTTCTCTCCCTCTCTTTTTCTTTCTTTCTCTCTCTCATCCTCCCTTCCATAAGCCCCCCTCCTCCTTTCTCTCCCTCTCTTTCTCTTTCTTTCTCTCTCTCTCTCTCATCCTCCCTTCCATAAGCCCCCCTCCTCCTTTCTCTCCCTCTCTTTCTCTTTCTTTCTCTCTCTCTCTCTCATCCTCCCTTCCATAAGCCCCCCTCCTCCTTTCTCTCCCTCTCTTTCTCTTTCTTTCTCTCTCTCTCTCTCATCCTCCCTTCCATAAGCCCCCCTCCTCCTTTCTCTCCCTCTCTTTTTCTTTCTCTCTCTCTCTCATCCTCCCTTCCATAAGCCCCCCTCCCACCTCAGGGGCTCCGCGCAGATCAAAGTCCCGGAGCAAAAGCGCAGCGCGAAGGTCCCAGGGAGACGCGGGTGGAAAGGCGACCCCCAACCCAGGTTTCTCCGCGGAGGTTCTGCCCCATCCCGGTCCAGCTTGAGCCGAAGGCGCTTCAGGCGCAACCGAGAAAGTCCGGCCGGAAAAAGCCCCTCGGGGGACAAAGCGGGTCAGGACTGAGCCAGGAGGCTCCGCAGAGGCCAGCCGTCCCCGGGGCTTCCTCGGACCTCGGCCAGGAAGGAAGGAAGGAAGGAAGGAAGGAAGGAAGGAAGGAAGGAAGGAAGGAGGGAGGGAGGGAGGGAGGGAGGGAGGGAGGGAGGGAGGGAGGGAGGGAGGGAGGGAGGGGAGGGAAGGGAAGGGAAGGGAAGGAAGGAGTGCAGTTGTTATTTCTGAAGCCCTAAGTATCCCTTGGAGTCTGTACCTGTGTGGTTCCTGTACTATACCAGACACGAAGGAGGATCACTTAGCTACTCTCACCCGTACATGCATGCAACCATTGACCTTCAAATTATTTTGCAACTTGTGTTAGTAAAGTGACATTCTGCAGAGCCAGTGTTGGGAAACTTGCGCCATCCTCTGGTCAGACAGAAGCACTGCATCCCATTTTTAGAAATGCTTTCCATTTTTTTATTATTGTTTTCATTTACCACCCATCTCGGTGCAAAGCGACCTTTTCAAAGGCCTTGTGGATGCTGCAAGGATTGTGAATTGAAAAACAGCTATAAATCACCTTTTCAGCCCCGCTGTAATTTTGAACTCTCACTAAATGAATGGTTGTAAGTCAAGGACCACCTGTATTTCCCCTGAGTAATTTTAAGATTTAAGATTAAGATTTAGTTTATTTGTATGCCGCCCTTCTCCGGGAGGGACTCAGGGCGGTGAACAACTCAAAAGGGGAAAAGGGGATACAAACACAATACACGTAATTAAAATACACAAGAGTCACACAATCATACAAGTCGAGAGGGGAGGGGAACTCATCAACCCCAGGCCTGCCGGCACAGCCAGGTTTTAACGGCTTTTCGGAAGGCCTGGAGAGAGGTGAGGGTCCGAATCTCCGCGGGGAGTTCATTCCAAAGGGCCGGAGCTGCTACAGAGAAGGCCCTCCCCCGGGTGGTAGCCAGATGGCATTGGCTGGTAGACGGAACCCGGAGGAGGCCGACCCTGTGTGATCTGACGGGTCTTTGAGAGGTAATTGGCAGCAGGCGGTCTCTCAAGTACCCAGGTCCAATACCATGAAGGGCTTTATAAGTTACGACTAGCACTTTGAAGCGTATCCGGAAACGGATCGGTAGCCAGTGCAGCTCGCGGAGGATAGGTGTAACGTGGGTGTACCGAGGTGCACCCACAATCGCTCGCGCGGCTGCATTCTGGACGAGTTGTAGTCTCCGAATACTCTTCAAGGGCTGCCCCATGTAGAGCGCATTGCAGTAATCCATTCTTCTTTGCTGATGCAAGACTGCTCTGAAACGGTTGTGAAAATCGAGCCCTGAGCCACCGTATCTCAACCTGTGCAATTCTAAGATGTTGCTTCACTTTAATTCTGGGAGTTGCCAAGGTCAGGAAACCCTGCCAGAGAAATGCTTCACCGTGTGACACCATAACAACTACAAGCACGAATACAGACTCAGCTCCTGGATCCCCGTCAAAGGCTGGGCGATCTCGGTGAATCCTTTCTCTGCCCTTTCCTAGGTGGGAATAGTGGGATCGGGAAGGCCACGGCGGTGGATCTGGCCCGGAGAGGCGCCCGCGTCATTCTGACATGCTGCGACAGAGTGAGAGGAGAATCGGCTGTGTACGACATCAGACGGGTAAGCGCCTGGCGTGCGGTTTTCTCCTTTCCTCCGTCCTTCTGCATTCAGGACAGGTGTTTTATTCATTTATGTTGTGTGTGGCATCTAAAGAAGTCATGTGATCCCTTATATGCAACACAGATAAAATACGCTATACAAGCAAGTGGAAATCTATGTTTAAATGAATCATCAACACATACGTATATATATCAAAGATAGCAATAGCAGTAGACTTATATACCGCTTCATAGGCCTTTCAGGCCTCTCTAAGCGGTTTACAGAGTCAGCATATTGCCCCCAACAACAATCCGGGTCCTCATTTTACCCACCTCGGAAGGATGGAAGGCTGAGTCAACCCTGAGCCGGTGAGATTTGAACCGCTGACCTGCTGATCTAGCAGTAGCCTGCAGTGCTGCATTTAACCACTGCGCCACCTTGGCTCTAATGGCTTCCTCTTGGGACAATCACAAGTAGTGATCACATGACCCCAGGACACTGCCACCATTGGAAATATTGCTAGTTGCCAAGTGCCCAAATTTTGATCAGATGGCCATGGGGATGTTGCAAGGGTCGAAAGTGTGAGTGGTTATAAGTCAAGGACTGCCTGTATCATTTTATTACGCACCACCCAAAGAGATTGCTAGGAGATGATGAGACCTACGTAGAAGGTGAGTAAACTGGATCGGCCTTGGAAACTGCAGCGGATCCCAAAGCTCAGGATGCCTTCCGCTCCTTTTCCAGGAAAGTGGGAACTCGGAGGTGATCCTGATGATCCTGGATCTGAAAAACCTGAACTCCGTGCGAGCTTTTGCGCAGATCTTCTTAAAATCGGAGCCCCGTCTGGACATCCTCATCAACAACGCAGGTGGGGGCAGAGCAGACCCTCCCCAGGGTCTCCGGGCGAGGAAAGGGGAAGATGGTGGCCGTCTCCAGCATTCCTTTGGGGATTTGGCCGTAACTTGTGAAGCAGCTCTCTCCCATTTCTGACAGTTTGTTTTTTCGTATACTGCCTTTAGTATTATTTTTACAAGCAAGGAAGTGAACAGATTCAACACAACTTTCTCCTCCAGTTTTTCTCAAACAACAACCCCTTGGGGTGGGTGGGATCAGAGCCGCCCGGTGATTGGCCCAAAGTCACTCCCGTGACGAATGCGATTTTACTTTTTTTGTTCATTATCAGCTGTTTTTGCTAAAAATTCCGAGTAAATGCATTTTTTCTTTGACACAAGTAGTACAATTTGTTTCCAAGCACACAACATGTGATCCTGTGACCAAAGGGGAGCCAATGGAACTTCACAACCGAGTCATAATTACCTTTCGGTTATTACGTCCGTGGTAACCTCCAATGATCGCGAAAGGTTGCGCCGTAAGCCTACATCTTATTTTTCTGGCAGGAGTTGTTAAATGTGGCCAAACCATCGATGACTTTAACCAGAATTTCCAGGTCAACCACTTGGCCCACTTCCTGCTGACCTACCTGCTCCTGGACCGGCTGAAGCGCTGCGCCCCGAGCAGGGTCGTAATCGTGGCCTCGAATATGCATTCCTTTGGGGAAATCGACTTTCGGACCATCCACAAGCCGGTGGAAGGGATGTGGCAAGTGATAAAATCGTACAGCAGCAGCAAACTAGCCAACATTCTCCACGCAAGAGAGTTGGCCAACCGTCTGGAAGGAACCAACGTCACCTGCTACGCGGTTCATCCAGGTGAGTGGGCGTCCGGCTCCAAGGCGCCCCAGATGGAGCCTCTCCCAAGTCCTTCTGTGACTCCGCCAGGCATTTCTCTCCCACTGAGGCTCCCTCAACCCGCTATGCAGAGCTCAGCTGGGGAGGGAGACATCTCCCATCCTCCTGGGTCCAGAATCCTAGAATCTTAGGGTAGAAAGTGTCCCTGGAGATCTTCTAGTCCAACCCCCTGCCTAAGGCAGGGATGAGGCTTTCCCCAGTCTCTTACTCCTCTTTGTCCTCCTCCTCCTGCCTTTTTTGTTCCTCCCATCCTTCCCTTTGCTCCTCCTCCTCCTCCTTTTATTCCTTCTCTTTCTCCTCCTTCCCTCTTTCTCCCCTCTTCTCCTCTTCTTCCTCCTGTCCACAAACTCCACTCCCTTCTAGCACTGATGATGTAAGATAGTTGGGTGATGAAACTTCAACACTTCCACACTTCAATCCTGAGCTATAAATATCCTATCAGAACATTATTATTTAATGTTATTTATTTGAATGTATTACCACCTCACTGCAGTGGATTCACGTCTTCAAAGCAGCTCACACATACACACATATGTACAGACGTAAACACGCACTCACATATGCCCCATTGGCACTCGACGTCAGCTCTTGGCCTTCTGAAAAGTTTTCTGGGTTGCCCAAATGGCCCATGATTCCTGGGGTGGGGGGCAGTAGTGGGTTCTAGAAAAAACTAGTACCAATTTGCTCAGTGGCGCACTGTTTGTGCATCACAGTACAACTAAAATTGCTCTGCACATGCGCAGAAGCAAAAAACAAGATGATGGTGCCTACAACGCCGGCAGAACCGGTTCGGGGGCGTGACAGGCCACCAAGTTACTACCAGTTCGGCCAAACCAGTCTGAACCGGTAGGAATCCACCACTGGGGGGGGGGGAGAGGTGCTGTGCGGAGGGTTCATATGGGAAACCCCCCCCCCCCCCCAAAAAAAATCTGGACAATCTTTCCTCTCCACCCTACTTTAACAGCCTTTGTTTTCAGGATTTGTTCAAACCGAAATTGCTCACTCCCATCCCCGTTGGGTAATTTGGCTGCTGCGGACCGTCAAACCGTTCCTCCGAGGTGGGAAAAGTGGTGCCCAGACCTCCATCTACTGCGCCACCGAGGAGGGAATCGAGAGGCTGAGCGGGAGGTATTTCGTGGACTGCCTGCCGAAGGTGCCCTGGCCACAAGCCTGCGATGACCAGGTGGCCGAGAAGCTCTGGGAATTCAGTGAGTTGCTGCTGGGACTGACCACTTCAGACACGGAAAAACAGAGGCGGCATTTTGGGTAACTGAAAGTGGGCGTCCAATTACAGATAATTCCTGATTCATAATCATTCATCTAGTGACCATTCAAAGCTATAACACCACTTTAAAAAAGTGAGTTACAGTTTTTGCACTTAGGACAGTCACACCATCCAAATTCGGGCACTTGGCAACCCACATGTATTTGTGACGGTTGCAGCATCCTGGCACCACGTGATCTGTCGTTATCTGTGACCTTCCCAGCAGCCTTCCTACAGAGCAGAGGCAATGAGGGAAGCCAGACTCACTTAACGACTGAATGATTTGCTTAATAACTGACGTTGTTCACTTAACAACCATGGCAAAAAAGTTGCAAAGTCGGGCGCAACTCATTTAACAACTGTGTTGCTTAGGAACAGAAATTCTGGTCCCAGTTGTGGTTGTACTTCCTGTAAACCAGGAGATGAAACTGCGGGGAATGCAACCCCCCCTCCCCCCCACACACACCGAGGGGTTTTTGCCACAGCTGAGACAAGCATTTAATTCCCGATAAAGTCATTGTGGAATTCATTGTGGGGATTAATAGCAGGAGTAGTGAAAGGTGGGACAATGAGTAAGCCACACAGTTGTAGCTAATTACTTGAAGAGAGCTGGCCACTGCCTGAGGTAACCTGGGCTGTGATTGGTTGCTGAGAGTGAAAAGGGGGAGTTCCCTGGTTTCCCGCCTTTTTTTCTCTGCCTGCTGTGTGCGCCGTGCTCTCTGATTTACCTCAGGATGTCCCTGCTGTGTTGATTTCTTGTTTTCTTTACTGTAAATATATTTACTTATATAAAACCAGTTCGTGTCAGTCTTTCTCACTCCATTTGGACACCGGCTGTGCAATTCCCTGACAGGTTATGGGCCGAGAAATGCACAAAGTGCCGGTAATATTTTTCTGAGATAAAAGATAAAAGTTTCTTCGTGAACCTGTGGGAGCTTGAGGATGACTGGCCTGTGAAGACAGCGAGATGCTCGCTGTGACAGCAGGAGGATTTCCTGTGACTCCTCTTGGTGAAACAAATAATCTCTCATGGAGGCTAAAAATGGAGATGTCTCTCATGGAGGCTAAAAATGGAGAGCTGAGGTGGCGCAGTGGTTAGGGTGCAGTACTGCAGGCCACTTCAGCTGACTGTTATCTGCAGTTCAGTGGTTCTAATCTCACCGGCTCAAGGTTGACTCAGCCTTCCATCCTTCCGAGGTGGGTGAAATGAGGACCCAGACTGTGGGGGCGATATGCTGACTCTGTAAACCGCTTAGAGAGGGCTGAAAGCCCTATGAAGCGGTATATAAGTCTAACTGCTATTGCTATTACTGCTATTCTGTAGAGGAAGATTTGTGGACTCTTTTAAGCAATCGTCCAGTAGATCTCAATAAGGAGGGTCAAAGAAGAAATGAAAAAGCAGCTGGCATAATTTTGTGATTGGAAGATATCAAGTAATACTCGCATTAGCACTTAGACTTATACAATGCTTCATAGTGCCCAAAAAATTTTGCTCCGTACGCGTGCACATTTACGCTTAAAAAGGTCTGCGCGTGCGCATTAAAAAGGGGGGGATTACATTTTCTCAATGAAGATTGTTCTGCGCATGTGCAGAACAGAAAATAAACCTGAAGCGGTAGAAACCCACCCCTGCTTTACCGCCCTCTCTAAGCGGTTTACAGAGTCAACCTATTGTCCCTAACAATCCGGGTCCTCATTTTACTCACCTCGGAAGGACGGAAGGCTGAGTCAACCTTGAGTTTGGGAGATTCGATCTGCAGACGGTGATCAGCAGAAGTAGCCTGCAGTACTGCACTCTAACCACTGCGCCCCCATGGCTCATACAAGTAGTCCTCGACGCGTGACCATAATTGAGCCGCACATTTCTGTTTTTAAATGAGACATTGGTTAAATGCGTTTTGCCCCATTTTACGACCTTTCTTGCCAGAATTATGAAGTGAATCACTTCAGTTGATGAGATAGTAACCCAATTGTTAAATGTGGAGACTCTGGAAAGAGTGCAGAGAAGAGCAAGAAAGAGGATGAGGGGACTGGAGGCTCAAACATATGAAGAACGATTGCAGGAACTGGGGATGTCTAGTTTGATGAAAAGAAGGACTAGGGGAGACATGATAGCATCTTCCAATATCTCAGGGGCTGCCACAAAGAAGAGGGAGTCAAGCTATTCTCCAAGGCACCTGAGGGCAGAACAAGAAGCAATGGGTGGAAACTAATCAAGGAGAGAAGCAACTTAGAATTGAGGAGAAATTTCCTGACAGTTAGAACAATTAATCCATGGAACAGAAGTTTCCTCCAGAAGTTGTGAATGCCCCAACACTGGAGATTTTTAATAAGATGTTGGATAACCATTTGTTGTGGTCTAGGGTTTCCTGCCTAAGCAGGGGGTTGGACTAGACGACCTCCAAGGTCCCTTCCAAATCTGTTATTCTATTCTACTCTACTCTAATTATAAGCTCTTTAACTCTTTAGCCTTTTGGAGGAAGAACAGAAAGTATTGGAAAGGAACATCGCACCTGGGGGAAGCAAAAGTAATTTACACCCCAGTAAATTCCAGGTAGATAAACGATGGGAGAGAAAGTAAAAGGATTGTAAAAGGCTGCTTTGCATGTGGAACCTACTCATCATATCCAGAGACAATTGCCCCATCAGGAGATTAAAAGTTTCAAGCAGGAGAGAGGGAGCAGAAGAAGGAAGACACACAGATTTCTGCCGTGAAGGCAAAAACAGAAACCGCAAAGACGTGTGATTGTGGGATGGTGGGACTAGTGAGCAGAAGGTTTCAAAAAATAAGCATTGTAACAAAACAGTTCAGCATATTCACCACTGCTTTGAATGTCTCTATATTAGCAAAGAGTCTTTTAAAACTTTAAAAGTGAAACTAATTAGTAAAGATCTGTTGGCCGGCTGTGAGGCAAAATAATTCACTCCCTTTCTTTGAAGTTTTGAAACTCCGTATAATTAGATAAACATTATTACTCAGCAATTCAACTGGCTCGTCACCATTTTAGACGCCTCTTTAAATAGATAAAATAACAGAAGAGGATCTTGTAAAAAAAAAGAAGCTAGGATTTAAATAAACAATTAATGCTCACAATTAATACGAATTCTGCTCGTTTTGAAATCAAGTAATTCAATCTTTGAACTGAGTGGGAGGGAGCTTACTTGGGGCTGCAGAGCAGTTCTGCCTTCAGCTGGCCCCCCCTTCTCTTCACAGACACAGAAGCTGCAAAGATCAGAAAGGCATTTGCCTGACAAAACTTCTCTCCTTTCCCTTCTTTTCCCGAAGAGTAAGGTGTCTGTCAGATGTCTGGTAGGTGATCATCTTAACAGATAACGCGACTGGTAACACGGGAGCAGCTATGTTTAGCTGCTACCATCAGTAAGTCCCGCCCAGAAAGTCCCGTTTGATAAGGTTTTATGGGCACCAGACTTAGTTTCACAATTTCCTGAGTGAGCTCGCTTAGACAATGAAGGGCGTGGGATAGTTTTTGCAAGGTCATAGAGGAAAACAGGGTGTGTGCACAACGCTTGAAACGGAACAATTTATATCCTTTGAACCACAAGGAAACTGGTGGCAGTGCACGGACAATCTTTTCTAGTGAACCAGAGCGTAATGAGCGTGCACATTTTTTTTTGCACAGAAATTGCACAGGTCATGCAAGCTTTAAAGTATTGCAGACAATGCCTGTGTAAGGCATGCCGCCATCTTTTCTTTCGGATCTTTGGCCTGCCACACTTTCTATTGTTCCACTATGCATTTTCTATGGTGGGAAAATGGGAGCTGGGGATTGTACGGAGTTAGATGATAGGTAGCCATAGCAACATTCTTTCTAGAAAACCAAGGTCATTCATTGTCTCTGAACCTCTGTACCTGACCGGAACTGGATGGGTGGAAGCTGCCAGCATGGCAGTGGGAGATTGGACCACGGGATGGACTTGTGGGTGTGGGGATGGCAAGATCTTGAACTTTCAACTGGGTGGGGAAAACCAGGAAGCTTTCAGATTCGGGTTTTCCCAGATGTGCCAACGTGGCTCTCTTCATCAATTGGGACTTTGAGGAATCCTTTGCCTCGGACTCTGATTTAATTTTGGAGACTATTTGGAAGCCTGACAGCCTGACCTGGCTGTAGATTTGAATGTAAAAGATTGTGACAAATATTTGGATTGTGCTGTTTGCACAGAGGCCAGATTGAAAGTATACCCTGTCAAGCAAAAGAAGGATAAAAAATCCAAAAGAATTTTTTAGTTAGTTCATGCTGATTTAATTGGTCCGCTATCTCCATCAGTGGGAGGGGCCAAATATGCTTTGGTAATTGTTAATGATCCCTCTTGGTTTTGTTATTTATTAAAAAAGCAAAACAGAAGTGTCTCAACAACTTAAGCAGTGGGTACTGTTTGTACAGAGGAGATACAATCAAAATGTTTGTCAGCTACAGACAGACAGAGGTACAACATTCATGTCTAACATGTTCCCGCCGTGGCCGAGAAAGGAAGGCATAAGCCAGAGGTGGGTTGCTACCGGTTCGGGCGAACCGGTAGTGCTATTTTGGCCTTGGTCGCCCAAACCAGGAGCGACCCAGGCTGGCCACACTCTCAAACCGGTTCCCCGGTCGGCGATGCTATTGCCAGCATGTTTTTTACTAATTTTTTTCATGTTCTGTGCATGCGCAGAACAAATAAGACTCAACCTCACACACGCGCATAGTGCGTGTCTGGTGTGCACACGAAGCCCACAGGCAGCAACCCACCCCTGGCATAAGCCATAGAAAAATGAAACCCTACACTCTGGGCAGAGAATAGAGTCGCTGAACGCAGGAACGGTGTGTTACAATGCAAACTATGAAATATCTATTACTAACAGATGCAGGAATGAGTAAGCAAAACATTGATGAGGTTATTTTAACCGCCAATTATTTGGTAAACTATGAAGTTCAGCAATTGTGTTTTTTTTTAATGTTGTATGCCGCCCTGAGTCCTTGGGAGAAGGGCGGCATATAAATCCAATAAGCCAAACCAACCAAACCAATTAATGAAACTCCATATGACGTGTTATATAAAAGGCATTTAGGAACATTTAGGAATCTTTGGCAGAAGTGCTCTGGTACACATTCCCAAAACAATTATAGCAATAGCAGTTAGACTTATATACCGCTTCATGGGGCTTTCAGCCCTCTCTAAGCGGTTTACAGAGTCAGCATATATTGCCCCCAACAACAATCCGGGTCCTCATTTCACCCACCTCGGAAGGATGGAAGGCTGAGTCAACCCTGAGCCGGTGAGATTTGGGCCACTTTCAGGCCTTCGTTCAATGCGCCTGTGTATTGAATGCTCATCCACTAGACAACTTCAGAATTGGCATCAGAGGTGGGTTCCTACCGGTTCGGACCGGTTCAGCTGAACCGGTAGTGGTTTGCCGGCCTGGGTCGCCAGGACCGGCAGCGACCCAGCCTGCCCTGCTTCCAAACCGGTTCCCCAGTCGGTGTAGCATGTTCCCCCCCCTTTTTTTAAATGTTCTGCACATTCACAGACCTATTTATGGGCAACTGCGCATGCGTGCAGACTGCGCGCACTGAACCAGCTTAATGCTGGCAGCAATCCACCCGATTGGCATGTAGCTTTTCCCAATCCTCATGTTCAGAAAAAGTTGCCAAATGTGAAATAATAACGTTTTTGTGTCCATCGGTAAATCTATATGCCTTTGATCCTGATTGATAACTTATCAATTTCAATTTCCTTGCCTTTGGCTGTCCTTTCCTTATAATGAGCCGAGGTGGCGCAGTGGTTAAATGCAGCACTGCAGGCCACTTCAGCTGACTGCAGTTCTGCAGTTCGGCAGTTCAAATCTCACCAGGCTCAGGGTTGACTCAGCCTTCCATCCTTCCGAGGTGGGTAAAATGAGGACCCGGATTGTTGTTGGGGGCAATATGCTGACTCTGTAAACCGCTTAGAGAGGGCTGAAAGCCCTATGAAGCGGTATATAAGTCTAACTGCTATTGCTATAATTGTTTGGGGAATGTTCCTAAATGCCTTTTATATAACATGTCATATGGAGTTTCATGACCTGGTTTATTTCTAGGCATTCCTAGATGTCTTGCTTGATTATCTTTTTCTAGATCTTCCCAGGTATTCATGTCAGGCTGATTGGTTTGTAGTTTCCTGGATCTGTTCTCCAATAAGCCAAGCCAATGGGAGTGGGAGGCTGGGTTTACTCAAGGGAAGGAAGATCACGTCGGGGTCACCAAATGTGAAGTTACCATCCTCTGCTACCAAATGTGATGTTCCCGCTGTTCGCCCATGAGGCCAATGTTGAGAAAAGACAGGACACGAATTTTCTCGAGATGGAGCGACCCAGATGAGAGTCTGAGAGCCCCTTTTATTGAGATAGGACAAAGGCAGGAGGAGCAATAGCATGTGCTTAAAAACAGCCTGTAAAAGTACAATTTCTAATCTACTGCTTCAGGAAAGTTCTTTCTATATATGGTCAAATCCTGGACGTCATTGGTAGGGCACATCTCAGAATGTTATGTTATTCACTATCAGGATGTTATGGCTTTCTAGGAGTTTGTTTTCTCCTGTGTGATTCAGCGTGACTCTGCAGGCCCTGGTATGAACTAGGCCATGGAGGACACACACCTGCACAAGGAACTATATTACAACACTCAATGACTATGGGGGGGGGCATGATGGCGGTGCTCCAATACGTCAGCGGTTGCCACAAAGACGAGGGAGTCAAGCTCCTCTCCAAAGCCCCTGAGGGCAGGACAAGAAACAAGCGATGGAAACTAATCAAGGAGAGAAGCAACTTGGAACTAAGGAGAAATTTCCTAACAATGAGAACAATTTATCAGTGGAATAATTTGTCCCCAGAAGTTGTAAATGCTCCGACATTGTAAGTGTTTAAGAAGAGATTGGAGAACCATGTGATGCAATTGACACTTAACCATGGCAAAAACATTTGGCACAATTCACTTCACAACTACCTGGCTTAACAATGGGAATCCAGGTCCCAATTGCAGGACTAATTTGTGACCGGGGCAACCCAAAATGAAAAAGACCTCCCCCCCCGGCTGCCTCATTGCTACCAATTCAGGCTACATGGACCAAACGGTTTAATTCCGAGTTCTGGGAGGGACCTCAAAGGTCATCTGTCCAGCCCTGCCGACCCCACTCCCTTCTAGCACTGATGACATTACCTAGTAAGGTAATGAAATGTCTCGAGGGGTGGGAAGGAGGAGCCCTTTTCAAGACTAAGCAAAACAGCCAGGGTGGAGAAAATAAGAGACCAACAACTGGATGGAATTTCTTTATTTATTTAAAACATTTTTTATGGCCGCCCATCTTCATAATCAACGCTGGGCAACTCACCCTGAGAAAACCCACCACACTTTTTAAACCTCGGAAATTCAAAGCTTGGTCTCCGTCAAACAACTTCAGGGAAGTTTCCAGATTCCCTGCATTTTGACTCCCCCAGGTTAATTGGATGGCAGCTTTTGGTTACCCCCAAATGCTTTCTCTGCCCCGTCCTATCTTAAGTGGTCAGTCCCAGCAGCCTCTCACTGAATTCCCAGAGCTTCGTGGCTATGTAGCCATCGCAGGCCTGTGACCAGGGCTCCAAGAGCTGGCAGTCCTCGAAATACCGCCCGCTCAGCTTCTCAATGCCCTCCTCGGTGGCGCAGTAGATGGAGGTCTGGGCGCCTGCCTGGCAATCTTGCCTGAACAACTTGGTGAAACAAAGGAACCAGTGTAGCCACCATGAAAAGGAATGACCAAGTTCGGTTCTAACAGGTCCTAAAAGGAAAAGAGAGTTGGTTGTGCGGACGGCCTCGGACGGAAAGAAGCCCCATCCAGAGTGACCGAGATGAAAGGTGGTTTTTAATTCTCCAACTGAAATGCAATTAGAAATAAGGAAAGGAATAAAGAAAGGAGATTATGAACGCAAGATAGAAATGTATAGTAGGGAAAACACTAACTGCAAAGAAACCGATTCGGAACTGTTCCTATGTTGTTTTTAATGTTATGTGTTCGTTTTTGTTGATGTGCTTATGTGTTTAAAATAATAAAATAAATAAATAAACATTAAAAAAAAAAGAAATAAGGAGAAATTCCTTTAAATCTCCTTAAACAAGGAGAACAGGATACTCAACACGGTACATATAGCATTAAAACAGGAATTCAGTTAGAAATCAAATAATGAGAATTTCAGGAAAAACAATGCAGAATCCTCGTAGAATTTTACACACACACACACACACACCATAATTATATTTTGTCTGTTCCTGGAGTTGGTTAAGTGTGTTTGTGTGTGTGTGTGTGTGTGTGTGTGTGTTGTCTCACACATCAATCCATTGGAATTAGGTGGCTAATACAGGCAGTCCCCAACTTATTAGAGTTTGTTTAGTGACCATCCAAAGTTACAACAGCACTGGAAAAAGTGACTTATGACGGTTTTTGACACATCTCCATGAACATGTGATCAAAATTCAGATTTTTAGCAACTCACTCATACTCACGATGGCTGCATTGTCCCGGGGTCAGGTGATTCCCCCTTTTTGCGACCTTCTGACAAACATAGTCACAAGGGAAAGCCCAATTCTCTTTGCAACCATGTTATTAACTTAGCAGTGCAGTGATTCACTAAACAACTATGGCAAGAAATGTCGTAAAATGAAGCAAAATTCACTTAACAACTATCAGTATCTTGCTTTGCAACATAATTTTTGGGCTCATAAG
This sequence comes from Thamnophis elegans, assembly GCF_009769535.1. Lineage (NCBI taxonomy): Eukaryota > Metazoa > Chordata > Lepidosauria > Squamata > Natricidae > Thamnophis > Thamnophis elegans. The sequence continues at coordinate 141,388,973 of NC_045544.1, forward strand.
GCAAGGATTTCCTGTACATTCAAAGGAAGAACGCCGCTATTAAATAATGACTTTTTGGTTCCCCCCCACCAGAAGAACATGGGTATCAACATCAAACAATTACGGGGGTGTTATTCCTTCTCTGTTATTCTTTTCTTGCCCTCCAAGTGTCAATAAGCAATAATCCTCTTTGAATGTGAGTGGAGAATGGGGAACCTAACAGGAGGCGGAATGGAGAAGAGAACGTTAACTAGGAATCTTTGCGCGCACACATTTAGATCCGGCTTTGCTACTCTAAGCACTTGGATTTTAGTAAAAGTAACCTTTTCATGATGAATGGAGTTGAGAGGCAGGGGGCTGGACTACAAGACCTCCGAGGACCCTTCTCACTCTTAAGATTTTAGGATTCTGGACCGGAGGGGTGGTGATGGGAGGACACCTCCCTCCCCAGTTGAGCTCAATGGAGGAAACTCCCAGGGTGTCTCTGCAGAGGCGGTTGAGGGTGGGATGGGCTTCAAAAGTTTCAGCAACAGGTTCGCTACCCCATTGCTGGGTGGATGTGGCCATGTGGGGCATGGCCTAGTTGGCCTCCTGCAACATCGGGAGGCATTTTTGGCCCTCACTAGGCTCTAGAGGCTTTCCTTGAGCCTCCAGGAGGGTGAAAACCGCTTCTCCTGGGTTCTGGAGGCCAGAAACGGCCTGTTTCCAGATTGGTAGAGCCGAGGTGGCGCAGTGGTTAGGGTGCAGTACTGCAGGCCGATTCAGCTGACTGTTATCTGCTATCCAAGTGCTTATAGTAGCAAAGCCGGATCTAAATGTGTGCGTGCAAAGATTCCCTAGTTGTCAGCCTCTGCTTTGCTGCTGCTTCAGTTCGGCGGTTCTAATCTCACCGGCTCAAGGTTGACTCAGCCTTCCATCCTTCCGAGGTGGGTAAAATGGGGACCCGGATTGTTGTTGGGGGCGATATGCTGACTCTGTAAACTGCTTAGAGAGGGCTGAAAGCCCTATGAAGCGGTATATAAGTCTAACTGCTATTGCTATATTGCTATTCTGGAAGGCTCATTTTTTGCCCTCCCCAGAGGGACTTAGGGAACCTCCAGTAGCCCCCTTTTTTGCCCTCCCTGAGCCTCCGCGCCGGCCCCCCACTTACCTTGCATGATGAAAGGACCACCTGCAGACTCCTGGGAGGAGAGGGGAGGGGCGGGAGGGCAGGGTGAGGTGGGTGGAGCCAGCCAGGGGTGGCATTTGGGGTTTCGCCGAACTGGGCGGAATCCTAGCTAGAGGATTGCCCGAATCCGTGTGAACCCCCCGCAGCTCACCCCTGGTCGAGGGAGTCTCCAGTGGGAGAAAAATGCTTGGCAGAGCCCCAGGCGGACCTGGGGACGGGGGTGGCTCCATTTGGGCCGTCTCAGAGCCAGGCTTCCACTCACCTGGGTTAACTGCATAGCAGGTGACGTTGGTTCCTTCCAGCCGTTTCGCCAACTCTCTTGCATGGAGAATGTTGGCTAGTTTGCTGTTGCCGTATGAATGCAGAGCCTTCCACATTCCTTTTCCCGGCTTGTGGATGGTCCGAAAGTCAATTTCCCCAAAGAAATGCAAACTTGAGGCCAGAATTACGATCCGGCTCGGGGCGCAGCGCTTCAGCCGGTCCAGGAGCAGGTGGGTCAGCAGGAAGTGGGCCAAGTGGTTGACCTGGAAGCACTCGTCAAAGCCATCAGCGGTTTGACGAGCCTGGAACTCTCCTGCCGGATAAATAAGCGGATTACGGGTAGTCCTTGGCGAACAATGTGATAATTCAATGTTACAACAGATGCAATTACCAAAGGGACTAACGATCCATTTCCAAAGTTCCAGTGGCTCCCCCTTTTGGTCACATGGTCACATTTTGGGTGCTTGGCAAATGGCCTGCAACATGTCAAGTAACCATGATTTGCAACGTTTTGTCAAAAAAGGCACTTGCTTGCAATTTTTAGCAAAAACACCTGATAGTGAACAACCAGTTCGTTTAACAACCACATCAAAAGAAGCTCAGAAAAATCATAGTCACATCACAGCTTACAAAAATAATTGGCAGACTCCACCAGGGTCCTACGTCAAGCACTACCTTTCAGTTTGGTCTAGTGGTTAAGCCTAGAAAACAGGAGGCCACAGTTCAAATCCCATCTTAGCTATGAAAGCCGGCTGGTGACTTTAACTTTTTAACTTTTAACTTTAACTTTTAATAAATTTATATGCCGCCCAATCCCGTAGGACTCCGGTCGGCTTACAGAAACAAGTTAAAATAAGGAGTTAAAATAAAGAAACAATTTAAAAAGAAACAATTTAAAAAACAACAGACCACACACTCAATCTGGGTAGGGCTGGACCTCATTCCTGAAGTCAACAACCCCAGGCCTGCCCGAATAGCCAGGTTTTAGTGGCTTTTTGGAAGGCCAAGAGAGTGGGGAGGGTCCGGATCTCTACGGGTAGATTGTTCCACAGGGTCGGAGCAGCTACAGAGAAGGCCCTCCTCCGAGGAGCCGCCAGCCGGCATTGTCTGGTCGACAGCACCCAGAGAAAGCCCAGTCTGTGAGTTCTTATCGGCCGTTGGGAGGTATGTGGCAGGAGGCGGTCTCCCAGATATCCAGGTCCTAGGCCATGTAGGGCTTTAAAGGTGATGACCAGCACCTTGAAGTGTGTGCGGAGACCGATCGGAGGCCAGTGCAGCTCGCAGAGGATAGGTGTAATATGGGTGTAACTAGGTACACCAAAAATCGCTCGCGCGGCTGCGTTCTGGACTAACTGTAGTCTCCGAACACTTTTCAAGGGCAGCCCCATGTAAAGCGCCTTACAGTCCCTCACTCTCTGCCCAACTCATCTCACAGGATTTTTTTTGAGGAAAACAGGAGAAGGAAGGTGTGTTGCATCTGTCTACTGGCTTCAGTTACTTGAAAAAATAATAATAACGGGGAATACAAAAACCAACAACAACCACAAATAAGAGCGAGCCGCTCCTCGAGTTATGGCCAAATCCCTGAAGGGAGAGTGTTACATGCTGACAGACAGTATGGTAGTTTCCGCTCAGGTCCTCTGTTCCAGCGGGAACAATACTCGAATGTGATTGGTTGAGAGGTCTGGCAGCTATAAAAGTGCGGCATTGGTGACGAAGGTGGGATTGAAAGGCAACTAGGCACCAAAAATCCAGTCGGTCGTTTGGTCGGTCCTACAACAGGCGCTGTGGACACATTATGCTCCTAGGCTATCTAAATACATGTGGAGGCACAAATTCAACCTCCGCAACCAGAAGGAATGAGAAACGATCAACCAATATGTTGCCGCACTTCGAAAGGCTGCGGCCTACTGCGAGTTCAGGGACTTAGATGAACTATTGCTGGACAGAATCATTTGTGGTGTTTGGGACATTAGTTTACAGAGGAGGTTGCTTGCCAAGACAAACCTCACTCTACAGATCGCCCTGGATGAAGCCAGGGCTACCGAATCTTCAACCAAGCCAACGGAGACACTGCAAAGCCAGAGCAGCCCTAAAAGTGCATGCAAAATTGCAGAAGTGCGTCGCGAGACTTCAGAGCCCAAGGCCTCCGATATCGAGGACAAAATCTACCGCATGTGCATTGATCGCAAAGAAGCAGCATGGAAATTTGAAACATGTTTCCTGCCTTGCGCCAGCTGTGGAGACAACCACCAGCAATCTGCCGGCCCTTTCTGGGACGTCATCTGCCAGTGCTGCGAACGAAACGAGCACATCACCAGGGTCTGCAGAACTGAGTTCCCTGCAGCACCAAAGAAACCGAAGGGCCAACCTGCACGCCTGAGACCGCCAAGATGAGGCTTATGGCATCCAGGGCCAAAGCAACCTGGGGCAGAAACCGATGCGACCTTCCAAACCATCATGGGTCAAGCAAGCATCCCGCGGAACAAAAAACTGAGAGTCACAATCCTCCTTAAGGGATCTCCTTGCTCCATGGAGATTGACACTGGGTCATCAGAGCCGAGGTGGCGCAGTGGTTAGGGTGCAGTACTGCAGGCCACTTCAGCTGACTGTTATCTGCAGTTCAGCGGTTCTAATCTCACCGGCTCAAGGTTGACTCACCTTCCATCCTTCCGAGGTGGGTGAAATGAAGACCCAGACTGTGGGGGCGATATGCTGACTCTGTAAACCACTTGAGAGGGCTGAAAGCCCTATGAAGCGGTATATAAGTCTAACTGCTATTGCTATTGCTATCACTGACCATCAGTCCTGGGCTACTGTGGAACAATCCTGTGGAACGACCTACCCGTAGAGATCCGGACCCTTACCACTCTCCCGGCCTTCTGTAAAGCCACTAAGACCTGGCTGTTCCGGCAGGCCTGGGGCTGTTGATCAATGTCCAGCCCCACTTAGACTGAATGGATGTTGTGTAATTTTAACAATTGTATTTTTTTACTTTTAAATTTTTAATCGCTTTTTTATCTGTCTGTAAGCCGCCCAGAGTCCCAAGGGAGTGGGCGGCATACAAATTTTATTAAATTGTAATTGAAATTGAAATACTATCAAGAAAGCTGTCCTCAACTTGAGGAGGCACAAGTGAGGGTTCCAGACCTAGGCCTGAGTGACCTCCAGGGGAACTGAATCCCGGTTCTTGGCCGAGGCACTTTCCTTTGAGAGACTGCTTCCTGTGACAGTGGTCGGTGGAGCCCTGCAAAGCCTCCTAGGCTTAGACTGGTTCGAATCCCTGGGCCTTGGGGTACCGGAATCAACGCCGTTTGTGATGACAGCACCAAAGAACTCCTTAAGGAATTCGAGGACATCTTTGGCACTGGTCTAGGTAAGTATGTGGGGACTCCAATCTCTTTTAATTTGGACCCCAAAGTAGCCCCTATTAGGCTAAAGCCCAGGAGAGTCCCTTTCGCTCTCCGCCCCAAAATTGATCTTGATTTGGACAAATCAATTGGCCAGGGAATCCTAGAGCAGGTTGATCACGCACGCTGGGAGACCCCTATAATGACGGGTCTGTCCACATCTACACGGACTACAAGTGCACAATAAACAAAGCTTTACAACAAAGCGCTTATCCTGTGCCCATTGTACAGCACCTACTACATTCGCTTGGCCTGGGAAAGGTGTTCGCTAAATTGGATATGGCATAGGGATACCAGCAGTTGCCTGTAGATGGCGCCATGGCAGAGGCCCAAACCACTGTGATGTATAGGGATGGCTTTAAATGCACCCGGCTACAATTCGGCGTTAGTATTGCCCCTGGACTGTTCCAAAGTGTCATAGAACGGCTTTTGCAAGGGATACCAGGAGTCGTCCCCTTTTTTGATGACATTTTGGTATCAGCTGCAAATAAGGAGCAATTTTTCAAAAGAGGGCTGTTTTGACCAGAATTAGCTAAAAAGGTCTCCGCCTCAAAAGAGAAAAATGCCAAATTAATGTGCCCAGGGTTGAATTTCTAGGGTACCTAATCAGTGGCTCTGGGATTTCCCCCCCCCCAAAAAAAATTAAAGCGATCCAGGAGGTTCCAGGCGTTCCTCGGACTCCTTAACTTCTACAACGTCTTTCTCAAACAGAAAGCTACAGTTGCTGAGCCTTTGCACCGGCTCCTCAGCAAGAAAGCGAAATGGACCTGGGGCAGGGCTGAAGCTGCTGCATTTGCAGCGGTGAAAAAACTGCTGTCAGCGGACACATTTCTGGTCCAGTACAACCAGACTCTGCCACTTGTGTTGACTTGTGACGCTTCTCCATTTGGTGTCGGGGCTGTGCTCAACCACCGCATGCCCAATGGAACCGAGGCGCCCATCGCCTACCACTCGAGGACCCTGTCAGCTGCCGAGCAGAACTACAGCCAACTGGACCGTGAGATTCTGGCTGCGATAGCTGGTGTTAATCGGTTCCACAAGTACTTGTATGGCCGTGACTTTGAAATCATCATGGACCATAAACCACGGTTGGGTCTCTTGGCTGGGGACCGTCCTACCTCAGCATCACTGTCACTGCGAATGACTCATTGGACTATTTTCCTTGCGGCCTACAGCTACTTTACTTTACTTTAATAAGATTTGTATGCCGCCCACTCCCATTGGGACTCTGGGCAGCTCACAACAAAGTAAAAACAATTAAAATATTAAAAATACAATGTTAAAAATTAATACAACATCCATACCATCAGGTGGGGCTGGAACTTAATCAACAGCCCCAGGCCTGCCGGAACAGCCAGGTCTTGATCACTTTACGGAAGGCCGGGAGAGTGGTGAAGGTCTGGCTCTCTGCGGGTAGCTCGTTCCACAGGGCCGGTGCAGCTACAGAGAAGGCCTTCCCTTCCGGCATTGTCCAGTCGACGGCACCCGGAGGAGGCCCAACCTGTGTGATCTTATTGGTCATTGGGAGGTGAATGGCAGGAGGCGGTCTCTCAGGTAGCCAAGTCAAATACCATGTAGGGCTTTAAAAGTAACGACTAGCACCTTGAAGCGGGTCCGGAGACCAATGGGAAGCCAGTGCAGCTCGCGGAGGATAGGTGTAACATGGGTCATCGACCGGGCACCACTTTGGGGCATGCTGATGCTCTCAGCCGGTGCCCTCTACAAGAACTGCTTGCCCCCAGATTCAACTGGCAAACTTATACACTTTAGTGTAGGGGATCGAGTTTATGCCCGCAATTACGCTGGGGGCCCCCTCTGGATTCCTGCCACAGTTACAGGAATTACCGGACCTCGCTCGTATCAATTGGAGGTCAAGGACGGTAGAACATGGGGATGGCATATTGACCAACTCTGAGGCCGCCTCTCCCAATCCAATCTTAGGCAGCCAGAGGTAACTCCTACACGAGTTAGCCAAAGCCCCACCCAAAAGGAGCACGAACTCACTCCTTCCACAGACTTCTCAAGCCCGAAGATACCGGGGTATTTATCTGGTGAAGTTGCAGGGCCGCAGTAAGTTCCGAGCAAACCGGCTCCAGAATCTCCAGCCGCGCCCTATGGAAAGTTCCAGGAGTTTCCACCAGGTGAAGCCAGAGAGACAACAGGTCCATCCGACCCGACCGAAGATCCAGCACCAACTGAACAATGCTGGTCTGGGTGAGCCACCAGAAAACCCGCCTACCTGCGTGAGTACGTTACAAGCTGGACAAGCCCAACTAAGAGGGGAGAGGTGTTATATACTGACAGACAGTATGGTAGTTTCCACTCAGGTCCTCTGTTCCAGCGGGAACAATACTTGAATGTGATTGGTTGAGAGATCTGACAGCTCCCTATAAAAGGGCCAGACAAAGTCTTTGATGGATTGTACACAGTTGTCACTTAATAAAGAACTGTTTGTTGCTGAAGCCTGAAGTCTGCCTCATCCTTTCACCCTATCTAATAGAGAGCAACGCCGGAGACAGCCACTAGCTTCCCTCTTCCCCGCCCGGAGACCCTGGGGAGGGTCTGCTCTGTCCCCACCTGCGTTGTTGATGAGGATGTCCAGACGGGGCTCCGATTCTAAGAAGGTCTGCGCAAAAGCTCGCACGGAGTCCAGGCTGCCCAGATCCAGGATCATCAGGATCACCTCCGAGTTCCCACTTTCCTGGAAAAGGAGCGGAAGGAATCCTGAGCCTCAGGATTGGGTGCAGTTTCCAAGGCGGATCCCGACTTACTCACCTGCTGCATAGATCTGCTCACCTCCTGTCAATCTCCCTGGGTGGTGCGTAACAAAACAATGCAGGCAATCCTTGACTTATAACCATTCATTTAGCGAACATTCAATGAACGATGCCAATGAAAAAAGAGTGATTTATGACCAGTCCTCACACTTTCAACCCTTATAGCATCCCCAAGGTCATGTGATCAAAATTTGGGTGCTTGGCAACCAGCAATATTTCCGAAGATTTCAGTGTCCCAGGGTCATATGATCACTATTTGTGATTGTGCCAAGAGGATTCAGACAAGCAAAGTCAATGGTGAGGGGAGCTGAATTCACTTAACAACCACGTGATTCACTTAAGAACTGTAGTGATTTGCCTAACAACTGTGGCATATAAATTGGGTCTGGTTGACTTAACAACTGTCATGCTGCCTCTGTTTAATCCCTAGGAAAGAAAAACCCTCGACTCCATAGAATTAGAGAAAAGGTGCACCAGATTGTATGACCCTGGCTCTTGGTTATGAGAGTGTTCAACCAGGAACGGTATATATAGAATATAATAGCTTAGCATAGCATAGCATAGCATAGCATAGCATAAAGAATAGAATAGAATAGAATAGAATAGAGGAAGAGAAGAGAAGCTGGAAGGGGGACTTTGGAGGTCTTCTAGTCCAGCCCCAATACTTGAATCATGGTTTGTGCAATACGGTTGAAGTGGCTAACTAATTTCGGTTTCCTTTTCTTTTAAATTTGTTTTTTAAATTGTATTTCCCCTAAACCTTAGCCTTCAAGAAAAAGGCCTCTCTTTCGGAAACCAGGACTGGCAGGACGGCATTCAGTGCATTGTGGGTAACAGTTTCGTTTTTAGCTGTTCTCAAGACTCAGTGAACAAAGGAAACCGTCAAGCCAACCGCGAGAAGCGCATGAGAACGTATCTTAGCCAAACCCGTTTTGATCTTTTTCCCTTTGCCAATGTTTCTTTTGCTTTTGCCGAGAAGATGAAGCCCTTTTTGTACGGCTGGGCGGTCATTCTGGTTGATGCAACTGAAGAGAGGGCTGTTTCTAAACCAATCAAATTTTGCTTTGAAGTTCCTTGTGGTGCAGGGGTGGGATTCAAGCGATTTAACAACCGGTTCTCTGCCCTAATGATTTCTTCCAACAACCAGTTCACCAAACTGCTTGGAAAGTTAACCAACCGGTTCTCCCGAAGTGGTGCGAACCGGCTGAATCCCACCACTGCTGTGGTGCTAACTATAAAAGTAAATGTAATCTGTTTCTCAGGGTCCCCCCCCCTTTTCATAGAGTGTCCTAATCAATTGCTCTTAAACGACCTTCCGACTTGGATGTTTACCGGGAAAGGTAAACCGAGGCAGAAGGCCATATTGGGCCATCAGTAAATTGGCCAATGCTGCTGCAACAGCCTTCCCCTCCCCTTCCCCCCTCCTCGCTCTTGCTACTCATTATCCATCGTCTGCTGCCCCACAGGGAGACATTCTGCAACCATACCCTAGGTTGGGCCAGTTACCACTTCAGTCATTCCCGAATTTTCGAACTTTGGACTTTTGGACTCTTCCCCGCACGCCTCTCCTGCCTCCTTTCCCACCCCTTCCACCATTGCTCTTAATGCTGTCCTGTTTCATCTATGCCCCCTTGGGACTGTGCCACTTTGGACTAAGGGTGAGAAAGAGAGGGGAGGGGAGGCCTTGGAGTGCCTCCTGTTTTAATTTGGCATTCCAGAGACATCAGGGACATTATTCCATCAGCCCTCGGTTTTTACAATCGTCATCTACTCCACCGTTCACCGGACTGGACTTTTTGTACATCCACCTACGAACTGTACCCGAATTCGCACATCTTTAATAGCTGCGCAATTCTTTTTTGTATGGGGAGTGCGAGTGGTACGTATGTATTGATTGAATGATCCCACACTTTTAACTGTGTAACCCCTTTTTTTTATATTGCATTGTTGTATTTTAAATTTTTGTGGGGGTGTGAGTGAGTGAGTGAGTGTCTCAGTGTGTGAGCGAGATTGGGATGGGAACCGGGTCCCCCCACACTGAGTGCTTGCAGAAGTGTCGGGGGGGACCTGTGCCTGTTCCAATCTCACGATGATTGACTCGAAGGGCCTGTCGGGAAATGCGGGGGCTATGGGGGTGGGGGGTGGGGGACTATGGACACCGGAGTGGGCCGGAGCATTACGGTCTTAACCGGGAGGGGCAGATATGGAGGGGACTTTAGGGCTGGCCATTACCGGGGAAGGAGGGCTCGCTACGTTACAGAGATCCCTCCTTCCGGCCCTATGAGTCCCACTCCAAGGCCAGATGGCGCGAGTAATCAGGACCCTGGTCTTAGGCTGCTGTCGCTAAATGCCAGGTCTGTAGTTCACAAGGCTCCCCTCATTCGGGACTTAATTTTAGATGAGAGGGCAGACCTGGCATGTATTACTGAAACCTGGCTGGGCCCGGAGGGAGGAGTCCCCCTTGTAGAGATGTGCCCAGAAGGATTTCAGGTGCTTCATCAGCCACGAGCCCAGGAAAGGGGTGGGGGTGTGGCCATTGTTGTCCGAGAGTCTCTAGTACCTTGTAGGATCCCTGCTCCGGAGCTTGTCGGGTGTGAGTCCCTGCTGGTGAAGTTGGGCCTCAAGAGTCAAGTGGGTCTGCTGTTAACGTACCTGCCTCCCAACAGCGTTGCAACAGCCCTCCCCTCGCTCCTCGAGCGGGTAGCCGAGCTGGCAGTTGAGTTCCCCAGGCTTGTGGTTCTGGGAGATTTCAATTTGCCTTCGCTCGGTGAACACTCTGATGGAGCGCAGGAGTTCATGGCTTCCATGACAGCCATGGGCTTGACCCAAGTAATCTGGGGCCCAACTCACTCGGCGGGTCACATGCTCGACCTCGTATTTCTCTCGGAGCAGTGGAGTTGTGACCTTGGTCTGAGGGGTAGTGAGACCTTACCCCTGTCATGGTCGGACCACTACCTACTGAGGCTTGACTTTCGGAGACCAAACCCCCACTGTAGGGAGGAGGAACCGACCAGGTGGTTCCGCCCCAGGCGACTTATGGACCCGTTGGGTTTTCAGACGGAGCTTGGGGTTATTCCTGATACTCTTGCCCACAATCCTGCAGAGACTCTGGTTGCTGCTTGGAATTCAGCAGCGACAGAGGCTCTTAACCGGATTGCGCCTTTACGGCCGATCCGAGGCAGTGGATCCAGGAGGGCCCCTTGGTTTACTGAGGAACTCCGGGAGATGAAGCGCCGAAAGAGACGCCTAGAGCACCGATGGAGATCCAGTAAGTCCGAGTCGGACCGAGCACTTTTAACATCCAGCATCAGAGTCTACATCCGGGCAATTAGGACCTCAAAAAGAACATACATTGCCTCTCTGATTGCTTCCGCTGAGTCACGCCCAGCCGCCTTGTTCAGGATAACCCGTTCCCTCCTAAATAGGAGGGATACGAGCGATCCTTTGCAGGGCAGAGCTGAGGACTACGTCCAATTCCTCGCGGATAAAGTTGCTCGGTTTCGGGCGGACCTGGACTCCAATCCCGCAGAACCAGCTGAGGCACCAAGGGATAATCTGGTAGGACATCACTGGATTGATTTTCAAGCTGTTACCCCTGAGGACGTGGACAAGGCCATGAAAGCTGTAAGTGCCTCCACATGTGTACTGGACCCGTGCCCCTCCTGGCTGGTTGTTAACAGCAGGGAGGTGACACGGGGCTGGATCCAAGCGGTTGTTACCGCCTCCCTTCGGGAGGGGGTCTTTCCCCCCGCATTAAAGGCGGCGGTGGTGAGACCCCTCCTGAAGAAATCATCTTTGGATCCAGCCGTCCTAAACAACTATCGTCCAGTCTCCAACCTCCCCTTTGTGGGGAAGGTTGTTGAGAAGGTGGTGGCCTTTCAGCTCCAGCGGTCCTTGGAGGAAACCAGTTATCTAGATCCCTTCCAGTCGGGTTTCAGGCCTGGCTACAGCACGGAAACCGCTTTGGTCGCATTGATCGATGATCTCTGGAGAGCCAGGGATGGAGGTCATGCCTCCATTCTAGTACTCCTTGACCTCTCTGCGGCTTTCGATACCATCGACCATGGTATCCTTCTGCGACGACTGCGGGAGGTGGGGGTGGGAGGCACTGTCTGGCGGTGGTTCTCCTCTTACCTCTCAGACAGGTCGCAGTCGGTGTTGGTCGGAGGGCAGAGATCGACCCCTAGGCCCCTAACGTATGGGGTGCCGCAGGGTTCGGTCCTTTCCCCCCTCCTCTTTAATATCTACATGAAACCGCTGGGTGAGATCATTCGACGGCACGGGATAAAATACCACCAGTATGCGGACGATACACAGCTGTATCTGTCCGCCCCGTGCCAACTCAATGAAGCGATGGACGTGATGTGCCAGGGCCTCGAGGCTGTTAGGGACTTTATGGGGGTTAACAAGCTTGTACTCAATCCAGATAAGACCAAATGGCTGCTGTGCTTCCCTCCTACTAATTGGCCAAGTGTTCCACCTCTCAGGCTGGGGGGGGTCAAATAGTACGCCCCTCAGATAGGGTCCGCAACTTGGGAGTCCTCCTGGACCCACAGCTGACTTTTGAACACCATTTGTCAGCTGTGACCAGGGGTGCATTTGCCCAGGTTCGCCTGGTGCACCAGTTGCGTCCCTACCTGAACCGGGAGGCTCTCACAACAGTCACTTGTGCCCTTGTGACCTCTAGACTGGAATACTGCAACGTGCTCTACATGGGGCTGCCCTTGAAGAGTATACGGCGACTTCAGCTTGTCCAGAATGCAGCCGCACGAGTGATCGTGGGTGCGCCTCGGTTCACCCACGTAACACCTATCCTCCGCGAGCTGCACTGGCTGCCTGTTGATCTCCGGGTACGCTTCAAGGTGCTAGTTGTCACCTACAAAGCCCTTCATGGTATTGGATCTGGGTACTTGAGAGACCGCCTACTGCCAATTACCTCCACTAGACCAATTAGATCCCACAGACTAGGCCTCCTCCGAATTCCATCAGCCGGCCAGTGTCGACTGGCGACTACCCGGAGGAGAGCCTTCTCTGTGGCTGCTCCGACCCTCTGGAACGAACTCCCTGTGGAGATTCGTACCCTCACCACCCTCCAGGCCTTCCGCACAGCCCTTAAAACCTGGCTGTTCTGACAGGCCTGGGGCTAAAGACTCGCTGCCCCACTTCGAATGGTATGATTGTTGTGTTTTTTAATCCATGTATGGTTTTATGTTTTTTGTAACTTTGTTTGTTTTTCCTTCCCTTTGAGTTGTGAGCCGCCCTGAGTCCCTTTAGGGAAAAGGGCGGCATACAAATAAATTAAAATGAAAAAAAAATGAAAATGAAATGAAATGAGACTCAATGTCGGTATTTGTTATAATGTTTGCAAACACACTAGCTGGTTGCATATCTAGGAAGCAGACTTCAGTTGCCGTTTCCACAGCTGAAGCAGAATTCATAGTGTTATCAGGATTGTGTTCAGAGATAACGTGGTATATACAATCATTAAATGCTGTGCAGGAATAAATTGGAGGGGTGTTAAGATATTGAGCTTAATAGCTGGAAGAGTAAAGTGTACAGTTGTAGTTGGGTGCCGGCTCCTGCCTGAGGCAATCTGCGCTATGATTGGTTGCTGTGGGTGTAAAGGGGGCATTTCCCCTTTTTCCCGCCTTTTTCTTCTGTGGGCTCTGAATGTTGTTTGCTACTGAGGCTCATCGGAACTGTTGGGAGATTGAATTGAGTAGCTGCAACAGTAAAGTGTATAGTGGTACTTGATTGGTTGGAGAGTGCTGGCTCCTGCCTGAGGCAATCTGCGCTATGATTGGTCGCCTAGGTATAAAGGGGGCGTTTCCCTTTTTTCCCGCCTTTTTCCTCTGTGGGCTCTGAATGCTGTTTGATTTACCTCATGATGTTCCTGTGTTGCTGACTATCTTGTCTGCTGTGCATGTAGATTTATTTATTTATTGTTATTTATTTATTAACCACATTTATATGCCGCCCAATCCCGAAGGACTCCGGGCGGCTTACAAAAATAAAGAGAAAAAAAAAACACATAACGAAACACATACCAAAAGAAACGGTTTAAAACAGCAACACCTCATACATTCATTCTAATCGGGGCCGGACATCAACAGTGAGGTCAACAGCCCCAGGCCTGCCGGAACAGCCAGGTTTTTACAGCTTTCCTGAAGGCCATCAGAGTGGGTATGGTCCGGATCTCTGGGGGTAGCTGGTTCCAAAGAGTTGGAGCAGCCACAGAGAAGGCTCTCCTCCAAGGGCCCGCCAGCCGACACTGTCTGGCTGATAGCATCTGAAGGAGGCCCAATCTGTGGGATCTTACTGGCCACTGGGAGGTATGTGGCAGTAGGCGGTCTCAAAGGTGTTAGATGTTAAATATATTAATACAATACAATAGCAGAGTTGGATGGGACCTTGGAGGTCTTCTAGTCCAACCCCCTGCCTAGGCAGGAAATCCTAAACCATTCCTGACAAATGGCTATCCAGCATCTTCTTAAAGACTTCCAGTGTTGGGGCATTCACAACTTCTGGAGGCAACTTCTGTTCCACCAATTGTTCTCACTGTTAGGAAATTTTAAGACGTGAAAGGATGATCTCATCGCAATCACACCAGAAGCAGTTAGATAATTAGATATCAAATTACAAGTAATCCTCAACGTACCACCACCTCTGAGCCCCAAATATCTGTGGGTAAGCAAGATAGTTGTTAAATAAATTTTGCCCCAATTTACGACCTTTCTTGCTACAGTTGTTCAGCGAATCACTGTGGTTTTTTAGTAACAAGGTTGTAAATTGAATTCCCCATTGTCTTTATCGGAAAGTTGCAAAAGGGGATCCTATGATGCTGGGACACTGCGACCATCAAAATCAGAGGTCTCTTGCTGCCAGTTCGGCCCGGATCGAACGGACTGGTAGTACCGGCAGCAGGAGGCTCCGCCCACCTGCCTGGACGCTTCTGCGCATGCACAGAAATGTGGCGCGTGCAGGATGTCTGAATTTCGATCATGCTAACATGGGGATGCTGCAAAGGTTGCGCGAAAAATGGTACCGTCAATTTTTTCAGTGCCGTTGTAATTCTGAACAGTCACTAAATGAATTGTGAAGGACTACCTGTATAACCTCTATCCCATTGTGACTCTATGGGCCCATATTATGGAGATTTTATCATAATTGTACCTTAACTTAATATTTTACCTCCTCTGTTGTATTTTCCACCATTTGATATACATGTATTTGTTGGTGCTTTATTTAAACATACATTTGTCTTTGTGCATATATGTTTATTAGTCTTATAGTGTGTTTTATCCGTGTTGTGTATCAAAGATCACATGCTCTCTTTAGATGCCATACGCTAAATCAGTGTTTCTCAACCTTGGCAACTTGAAGATGTCTGGACTTCAACTCCCAGAATTCCCCAGCCAGCAAATGTTGGCTGGGGAATTCTGGGAGTTGAAGTCCAGACATCTTCAAGTTGCCAACGTTGAGAAACACTGCGCTAAACAAATGAATAAAAACCATGAGGAAAACACCTGGATGCAGAAGAAAGGAGGAAATAAGAGAACTGCACGCCAGGCGCTTACCCGTCGGATGTCATACACAGCCAATTCTCCTCTCGCTTTGTTGCGGCATGCCAGAATGACGCGGGCGCCTCTCCGGGCCAGATCCACCGCCGTGGCCTTCCCGATCCCACTATTTCCACCTAGGAAAGGGCAGAGAAAGGATCACCAAGATCGCCCAGCCTTTGATGGGGATCCAGGAGCTGAGTCTGTATTCGTGCTTGTAGTTGTTATGGTGTCACACGGTGAAACATTTCTCTGGCAGTGTTTCTAAACCTTGGCAACTTTAAGTCGGGTGGGCTTCCCCAATTTAAATTCCCAGAATTAAAAGCAAGTGACAACTTGAAGACGCCCGTGTTGAGAAACTCTGACTCAGGGCATGATTTTCACAACTGTTTCAGAGTGGTCTTACATCCACAAAGAAGAATGGCTTAAAATTATTCAGATGTAATACAGGTAGTTGTTCTGTCCCCCCTTCACGGCTCGTTAACAAACGGCAGGCAGACAAACTTAAAAGGACTTTTCTTTATCAGTTCTCGGCTCAGACTGGCTTCGAGCCCAAAAATAACATAAATACAGTCTTTGACCAGATAGCGGAATGAAAACAAATCTTTCTTACGGCAACACAATTTGAACAAAACGAAAGCAAAACACTTCTTCCAAAGTCTCTATGAATCAGGGTTACAAAAATACAAAGCACTTATCCAAGTGAATCTTACATAAACCACGACTGATGATCAAACAATGTTGAACGAACCAAGGAACGTTGACTCCTGCAACCAGGGCGTGGCACCATCCGTCCTTTTATCCCCAGAATATGCCCCTAACGAGCCCCAGCTGCATAATGAATCTTGTATCCCAAAAAGACTCACAGAAGACATCTGCTGAGTCACAACAGTAGTCCTCGACTTACAAACCATTCTTTTAGTGACTGTTTGAAGGTACGAAGGCACTGAAAAATGGGACGTACAACCATTTTTCACAGGATCCCAATATTTCAAACATGTTCATGACCACTTATTCTTCCTGTCGTAGGCCAGAATTGGGTAAAACCAACCCTCCACACAAACCCACCATCTGCAGGACAGTTGAAGTACAGCTCAGCATTCCTGGTCAAGAGCTTGTGAGTTACGATGTGTGCTACACGCACATGTGCAGTAGTTTAAAAAAAGCTTCTGCGCATATGCAGAAGCAAAAAACAAGACGGCAGTGCCTACGGCACCACTGATAGAACCTGTTCAGGGGCCTGGCAGGCCAAGTTACACCTACTCGGCTGAACCAGGCCGAACAGGTAAGAACCCACCTCTGGTTACGACCCTGGCAGCATCCCTGTGGGTCTTTGAAAGGGCCGCTTTGTAGTGAGGTGAGCGGCAAATAAGTCATAAGAAATGAAAGGCTTTTCAAAAATGGGATGCAATATTCTAGGAAATATTAAAAAGGCAGAATAGAATATTTCCCCTAAAAGAGGAATAGAAATCTTAAGACTTCTATTTCCCCGACAGTGAGAACAGTTACCATAACAGAGACCCTTGTTGGAAGGGGCCTCAGAGATCTTCTAGTCCAGCCCCCCCCCGGACTTAAAGCGAGAGTCCTTATTATACCTCACAGACAAATGAAGACCAAGAGCAATGGAGCCTCCACAACTCCAGGAAGCGAGCTATTCTGTTGATTGCTGCATTTTTCAGAGTATAAGACGCACCCTTTTTCCTCAAAAAAGAGGCTGAAAATCTGGATGCGTCTTATACACCGAATACAGCATTTTTTTCTTCCCGAAGCCCCGCCCACTTCACCAAAATGGCTGTGCAGACCCTTATGGAGGCTGGGGGTTGGGGAGGGCAGAAATGAGCAAAAACCTGGCCATTTCCCCCCCCCCCTCCCCAGCCACCAGCAGCACTTTATAAGCCTCCATAAGGCTATGCATGTAGTTTTTTTGACAAAAACCGGGCCCGTTTTTGTGAAAAAGAGACAATTTTTTGGCTCGTTTTTGGCCCCCCCAGTCCCTCAGGAGCACTCTGCAAGCCCCCCCCCCCCCTTCAAGGCTATTCATGCCTTTTTTTGAGAAAAAAGGGCCCATTTTTGGGAGGTTTGCAGAATGCAAAAACTTTTTTTTCCTTTTGGAAAGCTCTTTAACTGATGAGAATTACATTGATCAAGTGCTGTGCCAGTAGAAACACCCACCTATCTACTATATTTCTATCTCTCTTTCTCTCTTTCTATCCCTCTCCCTACCTACCTACACACACTCTCTCTCCCTACATACCTACTTACCTCCCAAGGACCAACAAGATCGCACAGGTTGGGCCTCCTCCGGGTGCCGTCAACCGGACAATGCCAGCTGGCGGCTCCCCAGGGGGAGGGCCTTCTCTGTTGCTGCGCCGGCCCTGTGGAACCATCTACCTGCAGAGATCCGGACCCTACCCACTCTCCCGGCCTTCCGTAAAGCCGTCAGGAACTGGCTGTTCCCGCAGGCCTGGGGCTGTTGATTGATATCCAGCCCTGCTTAGATGGAATGGATGATGTGAATTTTAATATTGTATTTTTTATTTTTATTTTTATTTTTTAAATTTTAAATGTTTCTTTGTCTTGTTGTGAGCCGCCCAGAGTCCCAATGGGAGTGGGCGGCATACAAATTCTATTAAACTTGGAAACTTGATATTTCTCTATATTTCTCTGTATTTCTCTCTCTCTCTCTATCCCTTTATCTAACTACCTACCTACCTGCCTAACTACGCTCTCCCTCCCTACTTATCTACTGTATTTTTCTATCTCTCTCCCTCTCTCTCTCTATTTCTCTCTCTATCCCTTTATCTACCTACCTACCTAACTACCTAACTAACTAACTACTCTCTCTCTATCCCTACCTATCTACTGTATTTCTCTCTCTATTTCTCACTCTCTATCCCTCCACTTACCTACCTACCTACTCTCTCTCTCCCTACCTACCTACTGTAGTTCTCTTTTTCTCTCCCTCTCTATCCCTCTTTTTACCAACCTCCTTTTTAAAAAAATTTGCCTCTTCAAAACCTTGATGCATCTTATACTCCGGTGCGTCTTATACTCTGAAAAATACGGCAATCAACGGAATAGCTCGCGTCCTGGAGTTGTGGAGGCTCCATTGCTCTTGGTCTTCATTTGTCTGTGATGTATAATAAGGACTCTCGCTTTAACCCCGGAGATGGGGGGGGGGGGCTGGACTAGAAGATCTCTGAGGCCCCTTCCAACAAGGGTCTCTTCCTACCTCCTACCTGCTTGAACCTCCCCCTCCCCCTGTCTGCCCGAAGCAACCTGCAGCTGGAACCTGACCGGACCTGGAGGCAGCCTGGCATTTTCGCTGCCCGTCAACTAATGACAAGGAATGATCTGCCATTATGCCAGCATGCAAACACACGGAGTGGAGGAGATGCTCGCTTTATCTGCATGGGAGGCTGTGGGGATCATCAAAGTTGAAGGGCAAACAGGCGGAAAGGGTGGCAGTGAAGCCACCTTGATACGGGCATCACCTGCCGATAGGGCTACTATTTGGGCTTATTTGACCCCTCCCCCCTGTAAAGTGCATACCTCCGCCCGTCCTTGGGGGGAAGCTGGCTCTCTTGAGCATTATGAGGGACAGTTTGATCTAGTGGTGAAGGCACCAGGTTTCTACCAGGGGACTGTGAATTCTAGTTCCACCTTAGATAGAAAGCCAGCTGGGTGACTTTGGCCCAATCGCCAGGAGACGGTGAGTTCCAGTCCCTTTAGCCTGGCTTTCACGCCTAAGGCAGGACTAGAACTCGCCACCTCCTGTTTTCAATCCTGGTGCTTTCGCCACGAAACCAAGCTTTCCTGTTTCTGGTGTAACTGTTCTTGGCATCAGGGACTATTTCAGTACCTGAACTGGAATCTGCCAGCTGGCAACTGTCACCCCTGATACTGGATCTTGGCTTCGTTTTGTGGGAGCGTTGAACGTGCCAGTTGAGCCTCCAGCCTCTCTCTGAGGGCCGAGCTGGCTCTTCTGCGTCCTCAGCTTCTCCTCCTCCGAACGGCCCCTGGCTTCTCTCCATCCCAGGTGGGAGGAGGAGGAGGAGAGCTTTGAGGTGGCCCAAGCAGAGCCAGGGATGAAGGGAAGGGAATGAGCTGGTCTCCAGCCCCTCCTATGCCAATCAACTGGCATCTAAAGAGAAGCAACAGGCTGGCACGAGGGCAGCCTTCCAGTATTGGAGGGGCTGCCCCAAAGAAGGGGGCCTGGATGGGGCAGAAACCCCGCGGAGAAACCTTTCCACTCGCGTCTCCTTTTCACCTTCGCGCTGCGGGAGTTTCATCCTGAACGGAGCCCCTGAGGTGGGCTGGGGGGCTTATGGAAGGGAGGAAGAGGGGGGGGTTGGAAGAAAGGCAATGCCCCTCCAACTGACCTGTGATGAGCACCGTCTTGCCCCGCAGGCTGACCGCGTTCCGGCACCGGGTGGCCGTCCCGAACTTGTAGGAAAGCAGCGTGTAGAGCTCCAGCAACAGTCCCGCGGCCACCCGCAGCGCCTCCATGGCCCGATCCTTGCCCGGCCCCGCCAGCTGCCTTCCTTTTTATCTCCGAGGCCCTCCCCCGCCCCCGCCCCGCCTCCCGCCCCCTCCCCGCGGGTACCGGTGTATCAGAGAATGCGAGCTCCCGAGCTCCAGGCACGCGCAGAGCCGCCCTACTATCGTCTACTCTTCTCAGTCTCTCCTGGTGGTATCCCGTCCTAGGAGGTCCCTAACCATCACTAGCCTGCAGCCCCCTGGCCCTCCCCTCGTCCCCTCCTGGGCTAGGAAGGGAGGGAGGGAAGGAGATGGGAAGGAGAAGGAGGGAAGCAGCGAAGGAAGGAAGGAAGGAAGGAAAGAGGGATGGAGGGAAGGAGGGAAACAGTGAAGGAAGGTAGATAGGTAGGTAGGAAGGAAGGAAAGTGGGGAGGGATGGAAGGAGGAGGAAAGCAGTGAAGGAAGGTAGATAGGTAGGTAGGCAGGTAGGAAGGAAGGAAGGAAGGAAAGAGGGATGGAGGGAAGGAGGGAAACAGTGAAGGAAGGTAGATAGGTAGGTAGGAAGGAAGGAAAGTGGGGAGGGAGGGAGGGAGGGAAGGAGAAGGAGGAAAGCAGTGAAGGTAGGTAAGAAGGAAGGAAGGAGGGAGGGAGGGAGGAAAGAAGGGAGGGAGGAGATGGGAAGGAGAAGGAGGGAAGCAGCGAAAGAAGGAAGGTAGGTAGGAAGGAGGGAGGGAAGGAAGGAAGGAAAGGGAGGGAGGGAAGGAAGGAAGGAAAGAGGGAGGGAGGGAGGGATGGAAGGAGAAGGAGGAAAGCAGTGAAGGAAGGTAGGTAAGAAGGAAGGAAGGAAGGAGGGAGGGAGGAAAGAAGGGAGGGAGGAGATGGGAAGGAGAAGGAGGGAAGCAGCGAAGGAAGGAAGGTAGGAAGGAAGGAGGGAGGGAAGGAAGGAAGGAAAGAGGGAGGGAGGGAGGGATGGAAGGAGATGGGAAGGAGAAGGAGGGAAGCAGCGAAGGAAGGAAGGTAGGTAGGAAGGAGGGAGGGAAGGAAGGAAGAAAAGAGGGAGGGAGGGAGGGAGGAGGGAGGGATGGAAGGAGAAGGAGGAAAGCAGTGAAGGAAGGTATATAGGTAAGAAGGAAGGAAGGAAGGAAGGAAGGAAAGAGGGAGGGAGGGAAGAAGGGAGGGAAGGAGAAAGAAGGAAGCAGTGAAGGAAGGTAGATAGGTAAGAAGGAAGGAATGGAGGGAGGGAGGAAGGGAAAGGAAAGGAAGGAAAGAGGGAGGGGGAGGGAGGAGATTGGAAGGAGAAGGAGGGAAGCAGTGAAGGAAGGTACATAGGTAAGAAGGCCCCCTCCTCCTGGCCTCTCCTGGTGGTCTCCCATCCTATCCCTGAGGTTGCCTTGCTTGCAAAGCCTGGTCTCCTTGCATGCAGAGGGAGGGGGCCTCCCTCCACCCCCCCCTCCCTCTGCCTTCTGTTGCCGCATGTCCCTTGGCTCTGTGCCCGGCCCCTAAGCCCAGGGGTGGGCAGGGGGGCAGCATTGGGCCAGGAGTGGTGCGGGGACCTCCAAGCAGCCCCTCCCTTGAGAGCGGGGCACCGTATTCATGGGGCGCCCGATCTAGAAGAGGTTTTCTTTCAGGTCCTCCCTTCGCCCTGATTTCTAACCCAGAATATGGCCTCTAATTTCTCAGGCCCCCTTTCTCAGACCTTTGGGGGTCCAGTGAAAGAGAGGGGTCTCTTTGTTATAACCACCATTGCTCAGATCCTGCATCTATGGAATGGAACAGAATAGGAGAATTGGAAGGGACCTTAGAGGCCCTTCTGTGGGCGTGGCACTGCAAAATCCCCCTCCCCTCCCCACTCCGGGGCAGCTGGAGGTGGTATTTGCCGGTTCTCCGAACTACTCAAAATTTCTGCTACCAGTTCTCCAGAACCTGCTGAATTTCACCTCTGCTTGGAGGTCTTCTGGTCCAGCCCCCTGCCTAGGCAGGAAACCCTATACCGTTCCAGACCAATGGCTATCCAACATCTTCTTAAAGACTTCCAGTGTTGGGGTATTCACAACGTCTGGAGGCAACTTCTGTTCCACTAATTAATTGTTCTAACTGTCAGGAAATTTCTCCTTAATTTCCACGTTACTTCTCTCCTTGATTAGTTTCCACCCATTGCTTCTTGTTCTGCCCTCTGGTGCCTTGGAGAATAGCTTGACTCCCTTCCCTCAATACTCAGATGGGGAAGAGGCCGGATGCCCTTCGGCAGGGGTTTTCTTCGTATGACAATATCAGGTCTACTGTCTTCGGCTTGGCGCCTTGCCAGCATCCTGCCAACAAAAGTGAGGAGGGTGGAGGCATGGGGGACAGGTGGGCAATAAACCTGTATGGGGATGTGATGGGAACTGGGGACGACGACAGCTTGGCGAAGACCAGGGAGGCAGGGAACCAGTTTGTGCCAATGTTCAAGGCCACGCATGCTGACCCAAACACCCGAGTGATTCTCAAAACGCTTAGGCAGCTCCCCATTGGCTGAAGATGAAACTGTCAAGGGGAGGGCCAGGAGGACTGTGAACATGTGTAACTTTTTGCAAGGGAGTTTTAGTTCTTAGCTTGTCTTTATTGAAGGGACGCGGTGGCTCAGTGGCTAAGACGCTGAGCTTGTCGATCAGACAGGTTGGCTGTTCGAATCCCTAGCGCCGCGTAACAGAGGGAGCTCCCGTAACTCGGCCCGACTTAGCAGTTCGAAAGCACGTAAAAAAATGCAAGTAGCAAAATAGGAATCGCCTTTGGTGGGAACAGCGTTCCGTGCGCCTTCGGAGTTTAGTCATGCCGGCCACACGACCACGGAGACGTCTTCGGACGGCGTTGGCTCTTCGGATTCGAAAGGGAGATGAGCACCGCCCCCTAGAGTTGGGAACGATTAGCACATATGTGCAAGGGGAACCTTTAACTTATATTGTCCGTGGGAGAAAGCGGTTCAAGGCGGCTCCTACCTTAGAATTTGCAGATGATGTACATCTTGTACATTGTAATCTGCTTCTTGCCCTGTCTAGATAGTTCTTGGCACACAACGTGCGGAGGCTGACTTGTGATGCTCTGCCTCTACTCAGAACTTGACGAGAGACAAAGGAAGAGGAAGGGAAATGCTTGGGATGTATTGGAACCAGAGAGGGAGGGGAGGAATTCACGGGAGCCGTCTGCAGCCTGAGATAATCCTCGGCTTCAAGGCCAAAGGATGGGAACCTTCTGGAGGCACAGACTGTTTCCCTGTTGCAGCAGATTGTGGTTAGTAATCTACTTACGAAAGAGCAGGACTTGAGACCACGAAAGTGAGAGAAACAGGTTTATTGGATGCGTCGAGTTCAGCGTGTTCACAGACCAAAATCTGAACTGAACTGAGCTCTGCCCAGGATCCTCCTTTTATGCCGTGTTCCACACGGTACATTCTCAAGGCGTTTCCATACACGAGACAAGCATGACGTTTCAAAAGGGGAAGTTCACTTGGACTGTTACAGCAAAATACATAGGAGAAATATAAAAAAGAGAAGTTCCTATTTCATCTTAAGCTGTCAGCACCTTTTACCTCTGTCCTGTCTCTCACTCACGTCTGGCTTCCTGTGCCTCCACTTTACAGGGTCTTGCCACACAGTTCAGCCCTATTTGTAATAGCAATAGCAGTTAGACTTATATACCGCTTCATAGGGCTTTCAGCCCTCTCTAAGCGGTTTACAGAGTCAGCATATCGCCCCCCCACAGTCTGGGTCCTCATTTCACCCACCTCGGAAGGATGGAAGGCTGAGTCAACCTTGAGCCGGTGAGATTTGAACCGCCGAAGTGCAGATAGCAGTCAGCTGAAGTGGCCTGCAGTACTGCACCCTAACCACTGCGCCACCTTGTAATACTTATGAGGAAGTTGGGGAGAAGGTTCACTGCAGCTAAAAGTCAACTTTGGGACTCCAGGGCACTGGAATAAAAGCCAAACTAAAATGAATTTATAAGGTCCATTCTATTAAGACCACCTAACCTGGCCAGCCACTGGTGGGTTTACCTGTGCAACCCATGCTGTATCATTCTCCCCTATTGAAACTTCACCCAATCCTAAGATTACTGTGTAGTTTCATAAATGGCAGGTTCCTCTCCATGAAGCATGAGCCCAACATATTTGCTCGAGCGTCCTTCTTCTGAGCGTCCCACCAGGGCCAGGACCTTTTCAGTGGCTCATTTCTCCATCAAGAGGGGTGAAACCCTGGCAATTTCGGGAACCAGGAGTTAGAAGTGGAGGTTAAATCAAATCCTTTCCATTCCTGCCCTGGGACATGAGTGAGTTGCCTCATTTCTGTGGTGAGCTGCTTAATGACACGTCCAGTCTCATCAATGTGAAGGCAGCAATTAAACAAGTTGAACTTCCCACAGACGCTCCTTCCCTTGCGTGGAGGAAATCAAGAGCCAATCGATTTTGGTACACTGCAGTACGGAGTTTGTCAGTGGCAGTGGAGAGGATATTCAAAGATTTATCAATCCTCTCCCCAGCCAAGTCCAATACTGCCTGCAAACGCATGACCCACAGCTGACTTTTGAACATCATTTGTCAGCTGTGACCAGGGGGGCATTTGCCCAGGTTCGCCTGGTGCACCAGTTGCGCCCCTACCTGAGCTGGGAGGCTCTCACAACAGTCACTCGTGCCCTTGTGACCTCTAGGCTGGAGTACTGCAATGTGCTCTACATGGGGCTGCCCTTGAGGAGTATTCGGCGACTTCAGCTAGTCCAGAATGCAGCCGCGTGAGCGATTGTGGGTGTACCTCGCTTCACCCACGTAACACCTATCCTCCGCGAGCTGCGCTGGCTACCTGTCGATCTCCGGATACGCTTCAAGGTGCTACTTACCACCTATAAAGCCCTTCATGGTAGTGGATCTGGGTACTTGGGAGACCGCCTACTGCCGATCACCTCCACACGACCCATTAGATCTCATCGTTTAGGCCTCCTCCGAGTTCCATCCGCTGGCCAATGCCGACTGGCCACCACGCGGAGGAGAGCCTTCTCGGTGGTAGCCCCGACCCAATGGAACGATCTCCCCGTGGAGCTTCGTACCCTCACCACCCTCCAGACCTTCCGCACAGCCCTTAGAATCTGGCTATCCCGTCAGGCCTGGGGCTAAAGATTGTGACCCACCCGAATGGTATGAATGTTGCGTTTTAATTATGTACTGTCTATATGTAAAAGTCTGTTTCCCCCCTTCCTTTTGATTGTGAGCCGCCCTGAGTCCCCCCAGGGAAAAGGGCAGCATACAAATAAACACAAATTCAAATTCAAATCCAATTGATCATGTAGATTGGGGTGCGGTAACCCCAAGACCCATCCTCTGCCCAAGTGGCCCTCCCATAGGTGCATACGATTCTCTCTGAGTTCCACATGTCAAATTTCTCGTATTCAGCCAGTTCCTTACAAGGAAAGTTAGAGAAGGCTGTGTCCACCTCCTTCTTCTGACCTACTGAGTCATACACCAGGACACCCTAGCACCTGTCGTGATTGGATGGGCAACAGAAAGAACGTAAGTTTTATCCATCCAAGAACACAGGGAGGACTTCGTAGGCCCATGTGCCACGAATCCAATACATGTTCTCCGGGGCTTCCCAAGTGCCAGATGGGGTTTTGTGGCTTTTTTCCCCCATTTTGTCCTTCTGTGGATCCTGCAGGCATTGAGTGCATTCCAATGGAGAGGGGGTAATGGCCTCCCTTGTGGCCCTGGGTTCCCTTGGGGCTCCCTTTTCCTTCCCTTGTGGGCCGCCCCTCCCACCCTCCTGAGGGGTGCGTGTGGGATGGGGGTTCCTACCCTGTTGTAGGAGTGGCTCCAGAACCACCATTCCCTTTCCCTGTGTCTTTAGGGTGGCTATAGCTGTTCTGCTGAGGTTCTTGTCGAGCCCTTCATGATAGTGGATCTGGATACTTGAGAGACCGCCTCCTGCCAATTACCTCCTCGCGACCAATTAGATCACATAGATTAGGCCTCCTCCGGATCCCATCTGCCAGTCAGTGTCGACTGGCGACCACGCGGAGGAGAGCCTTCTCGGTAGTAGCTCCGACCCTTTGGAACGATCTCCCCATGGAGATTCGTACCCTCACCACCCTCCAGACCTTCCGCGCAGCCCTTAAAATCTGGCTATCCCGTCAGGCCTGGGGCTAAGATTGTAATCTGTCCCCACCCGAATGGTATGAATGTTGTGTTCTTTTTAATTATGTATTGTGCTTATGTGTCATTGTTTGTACCCCCTTTCCCTATGAGTTGTAAGCCGCCCTGAGTCCCCCCAGGGAAAAGGGCGGCCTATAAATAAACTTTTCCAATTCCAATTTCCAATTCTTGTCAACTGTCCCTGCATGGCATTGATATGTTTCCAAGTAGTTGGATGGGGTTATCCAGACCTCCAGGCGACTGGCTTTAGCACTAGTGTTGCACGTTACACCTATGCGCCAGTACTTACTCAGGTCTTGTGCATCCATGCTTGACAGATTTTCATCCTCTGACCACCATTGTAGAAACCACTGATTCCCTATATCCCCAATAAGCTGACAAGTTATCTCCACTATTATGGGAATCTGGCCATAAGTTATGTCATATTCCATTTTCAGACTGAAATCAAGGGGTGCCCGCTTCACCTGAGCCCTTGTCCTTTCTGGAAAGGGGTCTGGGAAGGGTCTCTGAATGGGCTTTTTGCGATGGCACCTAATGGTTGAATTGTATCGTTTGTTTGGTGCCCAAGTTGTGACATTGGGGTTCATTCGACACTGCCAATAGTTCCCTGTCTCCTCTGAACAGGGGGATGGCCCCTCCTCCGGATGGCAATTTAATAACCAGCGTTCATTATACACAAAGCGCAGTCCCTGTTCACCCTGATAAAAGCAGTCTTTGCAAAGGGGGAAGAGCCCTGAACCCATTTCCTCTAGCATTGGCTCAGAAGTTACCAGTGGAGGGGAGTCATTTGTAGAGGTGAGGGGCCTAGCTTCCGTTTGTTGGGGAGTACCCTCATCATCCTCATTCCCCCCTATAGGAAAGGATGGAGCAGGAGAGGGGGTCGGGTCCTCGTAATCAGTCGGAACCTCCCACACCCCCAGTGGGGCCTCACCCTTTGCTCTGGCCAGGATTGCCTGATAGAGATAAAGAGAGTCAATGAGAATAGAAATGAATAGGAGAAAAACCACGATCAGAACTGCCGGCATCAGGCCTCTCCTAATGCACGCAGCTTGGCGTAGGCGCTAATCAGTCTCCATGGCTGTGCCTGGGCATTGGACGGGGCGGAGTGTCCACGGTAGGCACGGAACGTTGCCTGTGCGATGGGTGTCGACGGCACCTGGAGCGACACCTGCAGAGGGCGCTGGTTCTTCACCACCTGTTCGTAAAGCAACAGCTTCCCGTGTCTCCGCAGAAGAGGTGGCGTTCCTCCTGGTGTTTCCGAAATGTGAGGTATAGAGGCTTCGCGTGGTCACTGGAGGCCTTCCAGTAAGCTTTCACAGCTAATGTAAAACGGGTCCAGTGAATCCAAGGCCTAATTTCAGCTACCTTAACAACAAGGGGAGGAAAAAACAACAACAGTATACGGCCCACACCATTTGGGGCCCAATAGTTCCTTCTACCAGTCCTTCACCCAGACTTCTTGTCCTGGGTGGAAGTTGTGGACTGGAGTTACAATTACATGAAAACGACAAGACAGAACATATTTTTGCAATTGGTGGACTATGGCATTCAGGGCTTGCAACTGTTTGAGCTTCACCATGTCTGTAACTTGGGGGGTGGGCAACACCTGTGGGCCAGGCAAATTAGGAACCCTCCCATACAACCGTGACCCGTCAAAAGCGCGGAGGACAAAATCGCGCTCGACGAAAGCGCGCATTTGACGTCATCACAGCGCGATGAAAAAAATTAAAAATTGAAATAAAATTAAAATTAAAGCAAGCCGATTCACATAAAGGTAAGGGTTAGGGTTAGGGTTAGGGTTAGGGTTAGGGTTAGGTTTAGAGCATTAGGGTTACGTTTAGC
Source organism: Thamnophis elegans (assembly GCF_009769535.1). Lineage (NCBI taxonomy): Eukaryota > Metazoa > Chordata > Lepidosauria > Squamata > Natricidae > Thamnophis > Thamnophis elegans. Next base: position 141,416,620 of record NC_045544.1, read on the forward strand.
GTTAGGTTAAGGGTTAGTGTTAGGTTTAGCGTTACGTTAACGGTTAGGTTTAGGGTTAGATTTAGGGTTAGGTTTAGGATTAGGTTTGGGGGGGTTAGGATAAGGTTTTCGCTTTTTTTTTTACATTTTTCGATCACAGCGCGATGTTTTCGTCGCGCTGTGATGACGTCAAATGCGCGCTTTTGTCAAGCACGATTTTGTCCTCCGCGGTTTTGTGGTGGAACCCCATACAACAACTCAAATGGCGAGACACCCAACTCCTCGGTGAGAGCGCACCTCTTTGCCAGCAACGCCATGCTGTGGGCATCATCCGGCCATTTGAGATGGGTTTCCTGACAAATTTTGGCCAACTTATCCTCTATGGTGTGATCTGCCCTCTTGACCCTCCCACCTGAACTGGGCCTTGACGGAGGGTTATTAGCAGCACATACCTGACATCGAGAGCAAACAGCAGCTGCCAAGCTAGACAAATTGTTGATATAGACCTCCCTGAGCCAAGGCTTTTTTCAAAGCCGTTTTCTCTAAGTGCAAATGCTTATGCAGGGAGGAGACAGCATCCCATGCCAACCGCTGGGAAACAAACACCTTCGTGTCCAGCAGAACCCACCACCCATCTAGTAGTTCCGCCCCTATCGCTTCAGCTTGCTGGGTTCTGAGTGACTATACGATGGGGGTTGTTCTTCCTGGGCCGGGGTCCACAGAGTAAGCCATGTGGCCTGTAAAGAAGGGGGATCCAAGGCCGCTGCTCTGGCAACTGGATCAGCTTTGTTGTTTCCTCTTTCAGCTGTTGAAACCCCTTTCTGATGACACCATACATGCATAATGGCAACTTGTTTTGGGGGCCCACACACCGTCCAACAAACGCAGAATTTGGGGGCCATATTTGATGTCCTTTCCTCCAGCTGTGATGAGGCCTTTTTCCTGTGATGAGCTTTTTCCTAAAGCTCCATGGACTTGGACGGTTAGGAAGGCCTATTTGGACTCTGTGTAAATGTTGACTCGTAGATCTCATGCCAATTCCAAAGCCTTGTGAGGGCATGTAGTTCTGCCAGGTGGGCACTGGTTTCTGGCGGTAGTTTAGTTTAGTTTAGTTCACTTTATTTGTATGCCGCCCTTTTCCCTGGGGGGACTCAGGGCGGCTCACAGTTCAAAAGGGGTGGGGGAAGGACAAACAATTTACAACATAAAAACATTACATCATTTAAGAACTCAACAGTCATACAATTCGGGTAGGGGTTAGAATCTTTAACCCCAGGCCAGCCGGGACAGCCAGATCTTTAGGGCGGCGCGGAAGGTCTGGAGGGTGGTGAGGGTCCGGATCTCCACGGGGAGTTCGTTCCAGAGGGTTGGAGCAGCCACCGAGAAGGCTCTCCTCCGAGTAGTTGCCAGTCTACACTGGCTGGCTGATGGAATTCGGAGGAGGGCTAATCTATGCGATCTTATCGGTCTAGTGGAGGTGATTGGCAGTAGGCGGTCTCTCAAGTACCCAGATCCAATACCATGAAGGGCTTTGTAGGTGACAAGTAGCACCTTGAAGCGCACCTGGAGATCAACAGGCAGGGGCATGGCTTCCCACACATCATCAAGGGTGACTACAGCATAAGCTGCTTTTCGCACGCCCTCATGTAGAAAGCTGGTTCCACCTGTACAAAGAGTTGCATCTTTGTGTGAGGGGGGTTTATCCTTCAAATCTGAGTGACTGGCATAGGTTTCTTCAATGGTTTGCAAACAATCATGAGTAATTTCAGAGTCTGGTTCAGGCAACAGGGTTGCTGGATTCAAAACATATGACTGGACAAGCTTGATGAGGGGTTATGTGTAATAAGCCCCTGGTATTCCAACATTCGTGGAAGCCACAAATGACCTTTCTGGTCTAGGACAGCCCGAAGAGCATGGGGGCTGTAGATGTCTAATTGTTGTCCAAAGATGAGCCTATTGGCTTCCTGAATAAGGAAGAGACAGGCTGGCCACCCCTTGGCCACCTGATCCAGCTGTTTGGACAAATATGCAACCGGACGATACCATATTCACAACTTTTGGGTCAGTACCCCAAGGCCATATTCTGCTTAATGTCCACAAACAACTGGAAAGGCCTGTCAAGGTCAGGAAACTAGGCGCCTGAGTCACAGCATGCTTCAATTCCCAAAAGCTGTTCTGTTCCTCTTCCTCCCAACTCAAGGGTTCCTCTTCCATTCCCCTTGGTAGCTTCATAGAGTGGCTTTGCTAACAATGCGAAGTTGAGAATCCAAATGCGACAAAATTCTGCTGCCCCCCAAAAAACTCCTTAATTCCTTCCTATTTCGTGGGGCTGGCAATTGGCAAATGGCTTCCTTCCTCTCATGGCCCAGAGTCCTTTGTCCCTATTGGATGTCGTAGCCCAAATACCTAACTTCCAATTGGACTAATTGGGCTTTGGTCCGAGAGGCCTCGTAGCCTTTCTCCTGTCGGAGGAGCAGTAGGGCTGCTGCATTGGCATGACAGGCTTCCTCCGTCTGGCCTGTGCTCTACATGGGGCTGCCCTTGAAGACCATCCGGCGACTTCAGCTAGTCCAGAATGCGGCCGCGCGAGTGATTGTGGGTGCACCTCGGTTCGCCCACATAACACCTATCCTCCGTGAGCTGCGCTGGCTACCTGTCGATCTCCGGGTGCGCTTCAAGGTGCTACTTGTCACTCATAAAGCCCTTCATGGTAGTGGATCTGCGTACTTGAGAGACCGCCTCCTGCCAATTACCTCCCTGCGACCAATTAGATCGCATAGATTAGGCCTCCTCCGAGTTCCATCTGCCAGTCAGTGCCGACTGGCAACCACACGGAGGAGGGCCTTTTCAGTAGCAGCTCCGACCCTTTGGAACGATCTCCCCGTGGAGATTCGTACCCTCACCACCCTCCAGACCTTCCGCACAGCCCTCAAGATCTGGCTAGCCCGTCAGGCCTGGGGATAAAGATTATGATCTGTCCCCACCCGAATGATGAATGAATGTTGTGTACTATTTTACTCTTATGTATTGTTTTGCATTTATTGTCTTGTACCCTCCCTTCCCTATTTTATGTAAGCCGCCCTGAGTCCCCTCAGGGAAAAGGGCGGCCTATAAATATTAATAAAATCACTAAAAAATCACTGTGACCAACAAGTCAGCTACATCTTGCAAAACCACATCAGGTGGGGCAATGTCTAAAAGTTCCAAATCCATGGCTAATGCAGCTCCAAATAAGGTGGGGGAGTTTTTTCAAAGCCTTGATGCAAGCGTGTCCAAGCATATTGCTGCTTTCTGCCTGTGACTAGACATTCAAAGGCAAACAAATGCTGACTTTTCTTGATTGGAATTGGAATTGGAATTGGAAAGTTTATTTATAGGCCGCCCTTTTCCCTGGGGGGACTCAGGGCGGCTTACAACTCATAGGGAAAGGGGGTACAAACAATGACACATAAGCACAATACATAATTAAAAAGAACACAACATTCATACCATTCGAGTGGGGACAGATTACAATCTTAGCCCCAGGCCTGTCGGAACAGCCAGATTTTAAGGGCTGCGCGGAAGGTCTGGAGGGTGGTGAGGGTGCGGATCTCCACGGGGAGATCGTTCCAAAGGGTCGGAGCTACTACCGAGAAGGCTCTCCTCCGTGTAGTTGCCAGTCAACACTGACTGGCAGATGGAACTCGGAGGAGGCCTAATCTATGTGATCTAATTGGTCGCGAGGAGGTGATTGGCAGGAGGCGGTCTCTCAAGTACCCAGATCCACTACCATGGAGGGCTTTATGGGTGGTAAGTAGCACCCACAATCGCTTGCGCGGCTGCATTCTGGACTAGCTGAAGTCGCCGGATGCTCTTCAAGGGCATCCCCATGTAGAGCACGTTGCAGTATTCCAGCCTAGAGGTCACATTGATGGGGATTTCAAAGAAAGCATCCTTTGAATCAATGACTGAAAACCATTTCACCTCTGCATGGCATTGAAGGCCCTCCTGTAAGATTCAGGTCTCCTGGGGCAGCTTGGTGGGGGGGATCCCTTGGCATCCTAGGGCGGTCATCTCCCCTTTCCTCAAGGGGTGGAGCCCAGTCCCGGTTGAGGCACTCCCCTCCCCAGTGGCCATGTTCGTAACAGATGGCACATCGGTTCCGTCCCAAGGGTGGGGCCCTGTTCCCCTCCCTAATTGCTTCCGCGAGCACTTCTGCTTTCTTTTTCTGCAACTTTTGATTGATTTTTCTTCTTTTCCTCCAACAAGTCCTGATTGACGAGAGTTTTTCTAGCTACGTCCATAAGCTCATTGAGGGGCTTCCCCAGTGCCCCTTCCAGCTTCTACAGCTTGTCGGATGACTGAGAAATAAAGGCCATAGCTAGCATCCGAGCATTTTCAGGAAGGTTAGTGGTTACCATAAATAAAAACCTCGGGGCTTTCGGCAGAGTTCAGACATTTTAGTGGCTGGCTTTCCTCCCAGCCAGACAGCCCTTACAATTAACTGTTGATGATTACGTAGCAGAGTCAACTGGTGGGGGGTCATAGGGGCTCCATCTCGGGTCCCTTGAAGGGAATCGTTGCTCAATAAAGTCAGCCAGATTGGTGTGAGCAGGGACATCAGGTTTTAGAATGTTAGACACTGCAATTCTAATCTTCTCCCTCTCTTCAGACTGCTCTATCTCCTCTTCCTTCTTCTCCCAAAATTCTGGTGAGCTCAGAGGGTCCCCATCCCCTGTCCCTCTGACAGGACTTTCTTCTGACATCATAGAGGTCACAACGTCCAGCCCTCACTCTATCCACCCCACAGATGCTCGGCTTCTTGATGCCCTCAAGTCTCCTGAGCTACTAGGTGTAGCCCCCCCTTTGGCACGGTCGTGGTGAGGGTCGTGGTGATCCTCTTCCTGTTCTGGCAAGTCTTCTGGGGCACTAGCAAAGATTGGTGGTGTCTGCTTGGGACATTTGGGGTGTGCAACCCAAACAGCCATAAGAATACACTGTTGGTCTTTGGTTTTTTTTTTTTTGTTTTTGCCAAGCTGTCTCCTCAACAAATTGTACTATATGTCAATATACGGATCCTGTTTGATCAGGATCAAACATTAACCTATGGACATTCAAAGCTATGTTGGGATCAAAAGTGCCTTTGTTGAGCCACCCAAAACCAAAAATGGGCCATTCAGATTCACAAAACTTTTTAAGCTCATGCCTGCTCCACTCAATGCCATAATCCTGGGTCACATATCCTTCTTTAAAATGATTTAACATACATTGTAAGGGGTCAAGGGAACACTGCTGCCCCCCCCCCAACTCCTCCCAGGATACCAAACAACAAAAATTTAGCAATCACCCCACACAGGCTTCTGACCCAGGATACCGGATGGACACGGCTATCGTAGGGAAATGCAGTAGCCCCCCCCTCAATCACACACACACACATACACTGGACAATCCTCCCCAAAACCTTTCACCTAGTGAGGGAGATCAGGCCTCACTTCCGGCTCAACAAGGAGTCCGGGTCTAAATAGGGTTCCCACAGAACTTGCCTCATGTACTTGGCTCCCCTCCTGCGACGCTGGCCAGCCTTCAGATGCCTTTTAGATGCCTGGTCTCTGGTCCTTCTCTGGTGGTTCTTGGAATCGCCAAACGCTGCTGCCAGAGCCCTCTGTCGCTGGGAAGTCCCTCGGATCAAGCGGGTCCGTTGGCGCCAGGGAGGTTCCCCCTGACAAGATGAGCTCTGACACCGGGGTGGACGTTCCAGAGGGTCCCAAAGACCCCTCAACTCCTGGCTGGCTCGCCAAAAATGTTGCCAGCAGATTGTGGTTAGTAATCTACTTACGAAAGAGCAGGACTTGAGACCACGAAAGTGAGAGAAACAGGTTTATTGGATGCATCGAGTTCAGCGTGTTCACAGACCAAAATCTGAACTGAACTGAGCTCTGCCCAGGATCCTCCTTTTATGCCGTGTTCCACACGGTACATTCTCAAGGCGTTTCCATACACGAGACAAGCATGACGTTTCAAAAGGGGAAGTTCACTTGGACTGTTACAGCAAAGTACATAGGAGAAATATAAAAAAGAGAAGTTCCTATTTCATCTTAAGCTGTCAGCACCTTTTACCTCTGTCCTATCTCTCACCCACGTCTGGCTTCCTGTGCCCCCACTTTACAGGGTCTTGCCACACAGTTCAGCCCTATTTGTAATAGCAATAGCAGTTAGACTTATGTACCGCTTCATAGGGCTTTCAGCCCTCTCTAAGCGGTTTACAGAGTCAGCATATCGCCCCCCCACAGTCTGGGTCCTCATTTCACCCACCTCGGAAGGATGGAAGGCTGAGTCAACCTTGAGCCGGTGAGATTAGAACCGCCGAAGTGCAGATAGCAGTCAGCTGAAGTGGCCTGCAGTACTGCACCCTAACCACTGCGCCACCTCGTAATACTTATGAGGAAGTTGGGGAGAAGGTTCACTGCAGCTAAAAGTCAACTTTGGGACTCCAGCAATCCATGCTGTATCATCCCCAAAATAAAAGTAACATGTTGGATTGGTGAACAGTGGACGATGGGTGGCCCACCTGTGGAGTAGGGCAGTGGTTCCCAGCCTTGGCAACTTGAAGACTTGTGGACTTCAACTCCCAGAATTCTCCAGCCAGCAGAGTTGAAGTCCACAAGTCTTAAAGTTGCCAACTTTGAGAACCACTGCAGTAGGGGAAATTAACTGCCGGTAGTATTCAAGTTATGAACGGGATGGAGCCTGCCCTTTCCATTCGTAACGTGAGGATTCGTGGGAGTGAATCTCATACCTTGAATGTGATCACTCCCTCTTTTCGCCCACACATTCTTTAATCACATGCGCGGTTGGCGAAGTGCACAGGAGGCATTCCAGGGTGGAGGAGTCCATGGGAGGCCTAGCCGTGAAACCAACCGAGGACCGGGATGGGGAACCTATGACACACGTGTCACACGGAGCCACTTGTCACGGCACGCGAGGGGTTGCCCTGTCAGCTGAATCCAGCCTTTATTTGAGGCCGTTGTTCGCCCTCCTCAGGCCCCAGAGGCTCAGGAGGACTAAAAACGACCCTACGAGAAAACCGGAAGTCCATTCCCGAACTTCCGGTTTGCCCGTAGGGCCAGTTCTTTGCGCTCCTCTGGTCGTTGGACTTTAAGAAAGCATGTCTGGAAGAACATCGACTCGTTAGAGCTACAGGACTGGAGGCGTGTCCTACATATTCCTTGCGTAGCCACGGTTACTAACAAGCAACGAGGTGGCCCAAGTGCTCTGCCAGAAAAAACGGGCTCCTGAGCTCCATTTTCAGCTGCAACAGTCTCCTGCAACCGTCTGCCAGTGAAAACGGAGTTGGGAGTGCTGTCCGCGGCCCTTGCAAGCCCTGTTTTTGGCTGTGATGGCCTCCTGCAACCCTCTGCCAGCAAAAATGGAGCTTGGGAGTGCCGTATGCAGCCCTCCCGAGCTCCGTTTTAGCTGGCGGAGGCCCTGTGGGCCAGTCCTTCACTGTTTCCATAGTGGCTCTGCAGGCCACATCTAAGCACCCCATGGGCCGGATCCGGCCCACAAGGCTTTGAGTTTGACACTCCTGGCATAGATATTATGCCAGGTGGCGCAGTGGTTAGGGTGCAGCACTGCAGGCTACTTCAGCTGACTGCAGTTCTGCAGTTCGGCTGTTCAAATCTCACCGGCTCAGGGTTGACTCAGCCTTCCATCCTTCTGAGGTGGGTAAAATGAGGACCCGGATTGTTGTTGGGGGCAATATGCTGACTCTGTAAACCGCTTAGAGAGGGCTGAAAGCCCTATGAAGCGGTATATAAGTCTAACTGCTATTGCTATCTATCTATCTATCTATCTATCTATCTATCTATCTATCTATCTATCATCTATCTATCTATCTATCTATCTATCTATCATCTATCTATCATCTATCTATCTATCTATCTATCTTTCTATCTATCTTTCTATCTATCTATCTATCTATCTATCTATCTATCATCTATCTATCTATCTATCTTTCTATCTATCTTTCTATCTATCTATCTATCTATCTATCTATCTATCTATCATCTATCTATCTATCTATCTATCTATCTATCATCTATCTATCTATCTATCTATCTATCATCTATCTATCTATCTATCTATCTATCTATCTATCTATCTATCATCTATCTTTCTATCTATCTATCTATCTATCTATCTATCTATCTATCTATCATCTATCTATCTATCTATCTATCATCTATCTATCTTTCTATCTATCTATCTATCTATCTATCTATCTATCTATCATCTATCTTTCTATCTATCTATCTATCTATCTATCTATCTATCTATCATCTATCTATCTATCTATCTATCATCTATCTATCTATCTATCTTTCTATCTATCTTTCTATCTATCTATCTATCTATCTATCTATCTATCTATCTGGGTGAAATGAGGACCCATACTGTGGGGGCCATATATGCTGACTCTGTAAACCGCTTAGAGAGGGCTGAAAGCCCTATGAAGCGGTATATAAGTCTAACTGCTATTGCTATTGCTATATTACATGTGGGTCAGGCCAGCTCCTTCCTTATAATTTGCAGATATGCCTCTTGTAGCAATAGCACTCAGCACTTATATACTGCTTTACATTGCTTCACAGCCCTCTCTAAGCTGTTTACAGAGTCAGCCTTTGGCCCCCCAACAATCTGAGTCCTCATTTTACCCACCTCGGAAGGACGGAAGGCTGAGTCAACCTTGAGCTGGTGAGACCTGAACTGCCAAACTGCTGGCAGCCGGTGATCAGAAGCAGCTTGCAGTACTGCATTGTAACCACTGTGCCACCACGGCTCATGAGAGGTGGCGCCGAGGTGGCGCAGTGGTTAGGGTGCAGTACTGCAGGCCACTTCAGCTGACTGTTATCTGCAGTTCAGCGGTTCTAATCTCACAGGCTCAAGGTTGACTCAGCCTTCTGTCCTTCCGAGGTGGGTGAAATGAGGACCCAGACTGTGGGGGCGATATGCTGACTCTCTGTAAACCGCTTAGAGAGGACTGAAAGCCCTATGAAGCGGTATATAAGTCTACTGCTATTGCTATTGCTATGAGATAGTAAACTGCTTTGACCTGGCAAGATTCTAACTCTAGGTGTTGAAGAGTCCAGGAATCTCTTTGGCAGAGATTCACTCACTACCTGTCACTCTCTGTTTTTGGATCCTGGCATTTCCTGATTCATCTCCATGCCCTCCTCTACCTATACAGGTAGTCCTCAGTTTACGACAAATGAGCCCAGCATTTCGTTTGCTAAGCAAGTCCATGTTCTGATGATGAGAAAGGATTGTTCCACAAGTAAAAGACACCCCCTTTTAAAACAGGTCAGGAACAGCCTTTATTCACCAAAAATAATAAGTCACAAATGAGAGTCTTTGGGCAACACTGGGCAAACCCCACAATGCTTTCTAATTTTTGAACTTCTTAGAAATTCAACCCTTGAATTTCCACCTCACACACAACCTCTGGGAAGTTTCCGGATTCCCTGCAGTTTGATCCCCCAGTTTAATCGGACACCTGCTTTCAGTTGCCCCAAACTCCAACTCTGTCCCGTCTTAAGCGGTCAGTCCCAGCAGCCTCTCGCTGAATTCCCAGAGCTTCTTGGCCAGCTGGTCATCGCAGGCCTGTGGCCAGGGCACCTTCGGCCGGCAGTCCTCGAAATACCTCCCGCTCAGCCTCTCGATGCCCTCCTCGGTGGCGCAGTAGATGGAGGTCTGGGCGCCTGCCTGGCAATCTCGGCTGAAGAGCGTCATGAACCAAAGCGACCGAGATAACCAGGTTGGAACAGAGCGGCCGATTTCGGTCCTAACAGCTCCTGAAAGCAAAAGAGAGTTGGTTGTGTGAAGGGCCCCCAGGATGGAAGGGAGCACCTTCCAGGGTGACCCAGAGGGAGGAGGAGGAAATCACGCATGAACAACACCCGTTGCCCACTTCAAATAATTTTCGGAAGACCCAATGCTGAAGTGAGTGGGCCATGGTGCAAAGGGTGTGTGTGTGTGTGTCTTTGTGTGCCTGTGTTCTGCATTGCACAGCTGAATCCACTGTCGTTGGATGGCTAATAGGTTCAAATAAATAATATTACTTAATGGTGGTTTGTCTGTTTCCCGAGTTGGCTAAAATAGTGTTTGTGTGTGTTGTCACACACATGAATCCATTGGAATTAAGTGGCTAATACAGGCAGTTGTATATAAGTAGAAGCTCAGGGCAGCAGGAAAAGGGGGCTGATCCCCCGTGTGTGTGTTTTTCTTCTCTCTCTCTCTCTGTCTCTGTCTCTCTCTGTCTCTGTCTCTCTCTGTCTCTCTCTGTCTCTCTCTGTCTCTCTCTGTCTCTCTGTCTCTGTCTCTCTGTCTCTGTCTCTCTCTCTGTCTCTGTCTCTCTGTCTCTCTCTGTCTCTGTCTCTCTCTGTCTCTGTCTCTCTCTCTCTCTCTGTCGCTCTCTCTCTCTCTTTCTCCCTCCCTCCCTCCCTCTCTCCCTCCCTCCCTCCCTCCCTCTCTCTCTCTCTGAAAGCCAGCGAGCTCTCCTTGGGCCTCTTCACTAGTCCTTCTCTTTGTTCTTGGCAACTTTTTGGGAATCCGGGCTGGGTGAGGAACAACTGTGAGCCGTGGAGGAGGCTTCCCTTCAGGCGACCCTCCCTCCCCCTCATGACCCCCTGGCCATCTGTGGTGGGGCCGGGGTGTGTGTGTGCACGAGCGGGAAGACCCTTCTCAAGCGAGCGGGTGGCCACCTTGCTTCCGCCTATGCTGCCCTTTGGCCGAGCCCGGTCACTTGCTCTAGGAGGGTCTCCCTGCTCATGCGCACACACACACCCCGGCCCCGCCACAGATGGCCAGGGGGTTGCGAGAGAAGGAGGGGGAGGAGGGACGCTGGGGTCTTACTGCAGGAGTGAAGTGGCCCCGTACTTGCCTCCGTGCCACATTTGCACCCAAGGCAGCCCTCGACTCCCGCCGCTTCAGGCTCCGAGCTTTCGGCCACGCCCTGTTGTTAGCGGAGAGGCGGGAGGGCGGAATTGTGGCTCAGCAGCCTAATGGGCTCCAGGAGGAGGAGGGGAACTCATCTCCCCCATTGGGAAGCACGCTACAGTTTACTGTGCCTCATATCAGAAGGGGCGGGGGAGAGACACATACCCACCCCCAAACACATACAGAGAGAGGGAGAGAGAGACAGAAACATAGAGAGATACAGACGGAGGGAGGGAGAGAGAGACAGAGAGGGAGAGATGTCAAAAGGGTTTTGTGGCTCCCGGTCGGTGGTGGGTTCCGGTTACCATCCAGCGACACCTCCGCGAGCCTCCGCGACGCTGCAGCTGCTCAGCAGAGCATCGTGCAGCCGCTGTACGCACTGTGCGCATGTGCGGTGGGCCCTCCGGAGCACTGTACCGGAATGGTACCCGGGCCGGTGCTCCGGGCAGCCTCCAGTATGCCCGTACTGGGGCGTGCTGCCTGCAACCCACCACGGCTCCCGGTATTTTTTAACAACGGGTTCTCTGCTGGGTAGGCGTAGCTAGGGGCCAGTCATCTGACTGGGTTGGAGTGAGTGACCTTGAGGTGTCCACTCCCACACAGGTTTTGTGTTTTCTTTTCTGTGGGAAACAGGTCCAAATGGCTCTTTGAATGTTGAATGTTGCAGAGCCCTGATGTAGGGTCTCCTGCTTGAGCAGGAGGCTGGACTGTATGACCTCCAAAGGCCCTTCCCACACTAAGATTCTAGGATTCTGGACCTGGGATGGTGGGAGACGTTCTCCCTCCGCAGCTGAGCTTGGTGGAGGAAACTCCCAGGGTGGTCTGCAGAGGAGGTCGAGGGAGCACCCATTGCGATACGACGGGGGGCTCGATCTGGGGCGCCTTGGAGCCGGACTTCCACTTACCTGGATGAACCGCGTAGCAGGTGACGTCGGTTCCTTGCAATCGGTTGGCCAACTCTCTCACTTGGAGAACGTTGGCTAGTTTGCTGTTGGAGTACGAATGCAGAGCTTGCCACATCCCTTCCACCGGCCTGTGGATGGTCCGAAAGTCGATCTTCCCCAAAACGTGGATACTGGAGACCACAGTTACGATCCTGCTCGGGGCGCAGCGCTTCAGCCGGTCGAGGAGCAGGTGGGTCAGCAGGAAGTGGGCCAAGTGGTTGACCTGGAAGGCCTGGTCAAAGCCATCGGCGGTTTGGCCACCCTGAAAGACCCCTGCCAGGAAAGTAAGCGGATTACATGCAGCCCTTGGCTTACAACGGGTCACTTCACAATCTAATGCAATGTTTCTCAACCTTGGTAACTTGAAGATGACTGGACTTCAACTCCCAGAATTCCCCAGCAGTGGTCAGGACAGTGTTTCTCAACCTTGTCAACTTGAAGATGTCCGGACTTCAACTCCCAGAATTCCCCAGCCAGCGAATGCTGGCTGGGGAATTCTGGGAGTTGAAGTCCGGACATCTTCAAGTTGACAAGGTTGAGAAACACTGATCTAATGAAAGGTAACAACAAGCGGGTTCCAAACTTCCAGTGGCTCCCCCTTGTGGCCACATCACACGATTGCAACCTGGTGCTTGGCAACCAGTTTGACCTTGGACACCTGGGAAATGACTGTGATTTATGGCATTTTTGTCAAAAAAAGGAATTTACTTGCAGTTTTCAACAAAAACACAGGATAGTGAACAATCGGTTTGCTTAACAATAGCCTCAAAAAAAGAATGTAAAATCGTGTTGGCCACACGGGTGACGGGATTTAGCACCATCACAACTTACGACCATAATGGGCAGGCGCCATCATGGTCGTAAGTCGAGGACTGCATGTAAAGCATCCAGTTTGCCCTAGTGGTTAAGAAAATGGGAGGACGTGAGTTCCCAATCCTGCCTTAAGCCATGAAAGCCAGCTGGGTGACTTTGAGCCACTAGGAGACAGGGAGTTCTAGTCCCGCCTTAGGCATGATCTGAGTGACTTTGAGCCAATCACTAGGAGACAGGGATTTCTAGTCCCGCCTTAGATATGAATTGAGTGACTTTGAGCCAATCACTAGGAGACGGAGAGTTCTAGTCCCGCCTTAGATATGAATTGAGTGACTTTGAGCCAATCACTAGGAGACGGGGATTTCTAGTCCCGCCTTAGGCATGATCTGAGTGACTTTGAGCCAATCACTAGGAGACGGAGAGTTCTAGTCCCGCCTTAGATATGAATTGAGTGACTTTGAGCCAATCACTAGGAGACGGGGATTTCTAGTCCCGCCTTAGGCATGATCTGAGTGACTTTGAGCCAATCACTAGGAGACGGGGATTTCTAGTCCCGCCTTAGATATGAACTGTGACTTTGAACCAATCACTAGGAGACGGGGAGTTCTAGTCCCGCCTTAGGTATGATCTGAGTGACTTTGAGCCAATCACTAGGAGACAGGGATTTCTAGTCCCGCCTTAGATATGAATTGAGTGACTTTGAGCCAATCACTAGGAGATGGAGAGTTCTAGTCCCGCCTTAGGCATGATCTGAGTGACTTTGAGCCAATCACTAGGAGACGGAGAGTTCTAGTCCCACCTTAGATATGAATTGAGTGACTTTGAGCCAATCACTAGGAGACGGGGATTTCTAGTCCCGCCTTAGGCATGATCTGAGTGACTTTGAGCCAATCACTAGGAGACGGGGATTTCTAGTCCCGCCTTAGATATGAACTGAGTGACTTTGAACCAATCACTAGGAGACGGGGAGTTCTAGTCCCGCCTTAGGTATGATCTGAGTGACTTTGAGCCAATCACTAGGAGACAGGGATTTCTAGTCCCGCCTTAGATATGAATTGAGTGACTTTGAGCCAATCACTAGGAGACGGAGAGTTCTAGTCCCGCCTTAGGCATGATCTGAGTGACTTTGAGCCAATCGCTAGGTGATGGAGAGTTCTAGTCCCGCCTTAGGTATGATCTGAGTGACTTTGAGCCAATCACTAGGAGACAGGGATTTCTAGTCCCGCCTTAGATATGAACTGAGTGATTTTTGAACCAATCACTAGGAGACGGGGAGTTCTAGTCCCGCCTTAGGCATGATCTGAGTGACTTTGAGCCAATCACTAGGAGACAGGGAGTTCTAGTCCCGCTTTAGGCACAAAAGCCAGCTGGTGACGTTGGGCCAGCCTCTCTCTCTCCCCAACCCCCCTCACAGGGTTGTTGTTTAGAGGGAAATAGGAGGGGGAAGGAGTGCTTGAGTTACTTGTAAAAATGATAATGAAGGCGGCATACAGAAAGCAAACAACTACAAATAGGAGGGAGACACTTCTCAAACGAACTGAAAATCCCGGAGACGGCCACTTCCTCCCCCGGAGACCCTGGGGGGAGGGTCTGCTCTGCCCCCACCTGCGTTGTTGATGAGGATGTCCAGACGGGGCTCCGATTCTAAGAAGGTCTGTGCAAAAGCTCGCACGGAGTCCAGGCTGCCCAGATCCAGGATCATCAGGATCACCTCCGAGTTCCCACTTTCCTGGAAAAGGAGCGGAAGGAATCCTGAGCCTCAGGATCGAGTACGGCTTCAAAGGCGGATCCCGACTTACTCACCTTCCGCGTCGGCCTGATCACCTCCCGGCAATCTCTCTGGGTGCTCCAACACTAGGACTGCAGACGGTTACGGAGCCGTGGCCCGTTGGGGACTGGGGCCGCCAAAGGGGCAGGCTAGTGCATGAAGCTTCGCTTGCACATGTACGGGATTTAGGATTAGAACTCTCGACCCCACCCCCGAAACCGCTGAAGACGCCACTACCAGTCCAAGAAATCAAAAAGATTGGGGGGGGAGGGGGCTAGCGTTGTAGTAAAATAATACAAGTTGTCCTCGGTTTTTTGCTAACTATTTAGTGACCATTTGAAGTTACAATGCCACTCGTAGCATTGTCCAGGGTCACGTGATCAATATCCCCTCAAGGGGAGTCAGACAAGCAAAGTCAACGGGGGAGGTGGATTCACTTAACAGCCATGTGATTCACTTAACAACCATGCCAAAAATGATAATAAAATTCTATCAGGTGTCATGCCTGCAGCTGTTCCTTTAAGAATCTTTGGCCTGCCACACTCTTATTAAGGGGTGGGGGGGGATTTAGCAAAGGGCAGAATGTGTTTTTTTCCAAATAAGAAATTCCTTCCTAGAAGCTGAAGGTCATCTTTTGTCTCCCAAACCTTCACACCTGACCGGAAGCTGTTAGGCGTAGATGCCAGCGTGGAAGAAGAGGATTGGACCATGGGATGGACTGTGGGTGTGGTGGGGGCAAGATCATGAGCTTTTAACTGGGTGGGATTGTGATGAAACTCCCAGAGTCGGAATCCCGTAGCACGATATCAACATGCCTGCTTTATAAAATTGGAACTTTGAGCCTAGTTTTGGCTTCGGCTCTGATTTAATTTTACATGGTATTTGGAAAGCTAACATCTGGTTTCCGAAAGATGCCCTAATTAATTCATGAGCCTCGAGCCAAGTCCCAAAAGAAAACCGGGTTTTTATTAGGAACGCCAATTCGGCAATACCCCATTGCAGTCAGATCTGACCTCATTTAAATTAGGGCTGAACTTCGTCCCTGTTCCTTCCCTCCCCTCAGTCTGTGTCATAAATCACATTCTCCAATGAGGTGCACCCCTCCCAAGCCTGCTGTAGTAATCTGAGAAACGACTCTAGCCGAAAGTATGTGTCGAATGCCCCCCCCCCGTTTCCTCACCATAGCACAGTGTTTCTCAACCTTGGCAACTTGAAGTCCTGTGGACTTCAACTCCCAGAATCCCCCAGCCAGCACAGATTCTGGGAGTTGAAGTCTACAGGACTTCAACTTGCCAAGGTTGAGAAACACTGCCATAGCATCTTATAACAGACATGCAAATACTTTATGAGTTGACAATGCATTTAACAAGTGTCTTATTTAGCAATGGGAATTCAAGCTTCAACTGTAGTCGCAAGTAGAGGACTGCCTGGATATAGCCGCCAATCTTCTAATCAACTCAAGGCAGCTCTCAGTCGAAAGTTAAATCAACGTAAAAACCGTAATAAAACTACAAAACTGGAAAAAATGCTCGCAAAAGTATGGTGACCTTAAGGCCAACTTCGGAGGGGATCTGCAGTGGGAGAAGAGGACGGTGATGGATCTCTGTAGGTGTGCATTGTGAGGATACTACAGGTAGTCCTCGACTTACAACTGCAATCAAGAGCAAAATTTCTTAAACGAGTCTTGTGCCCCCCCCATTTTACGACCTTTCTTGCAGCAGTTGTTAAGTGAGTCACTGCATTTGTTAAGTTCATTGTAAGGTGAATTGTGAGTTTACTTGTCAAAAGATTGCAAAAGGGGAATCACATGACCCAGGACACTGCGACCGTCATAAATAGGAGTCAGTTGTCAAGCGCCTGGATTTTGATCACGTGACCTCAGAGACGCCGCAGAGCTTGTAAGGGTGAAAAAGGGTCATGTCACTTTTATCAGTGCGGTTGTAACTTTGAACAGTTGTGAGTCAAGGATTACCCCTGTGACATCTGTTCTATTGTGACTCTATGGTGTGATACAGGGGTGTGAAATTCAGCAGGTTCCGGAGAACCGGTAGCAGAAAGTTTGAGTAGTTTGGAGAACCAGCAAATGCCACCTTTGGCTGGCCCCAGAGTGGGGGGGGGGGAAGGGGGATTTTGCAGTGTCCTCCCCCTGCCACACCCACAGAACCGGTAGTAGAAAAAAATTGAATTTCACCACTGGCGCGATATTATAGCGATTTTATCATGGTTTTATCGCAACTTAATATTTCCTCTTCATCTATTGTACTGTCCACCTATTTGTTATTCATGTATTTGTGGATGCTTTATTTAAACGTACATTTGTCTTTCTGCATATAGTGTGTTTTATCCGTGTTGTGTATCAGAGATCACACGATCTCTTTAGATGCCATTCGCTAAATAAATGAATAAAAACCACCAGGAAAACACCTGGATGCAGAAGAAATCGGAGGAACGGAGAAAATCGCTTACCCGTCTGATGTCGTACATGGCGGATTCTCCTCTCGCTCTGTCGCGGCATGCCAGAATGACGCGGGCGCCTCTCCGGGCCAGATCCACCGCCGTGGCCTTCCCGATCCCACTATTTCCACCTAGGAAAGGGCAGAGAAAGGATTCACCGAGATCGCCCAGAAGGAGGGGGCCTGCATTTCTTGTGCCTGCAGTTTTTGTGATGTTACACAATGAAGAATTTGTTTTGCAATATTTCTCAACCTTGTAAACTTTAAGATGGGAGGACTTCAACTCCAGGAATTGAACTCAGGGTCACCTGAGTGGTGCAATTGGGGGTGTGGAGCCTTCTTGGAACGGCTGAAAGGGTGTGTTGTAAAAGGCTCCCACACCCATTTTGCACCACTCAGATAACCTCAAGGGCACAGGGGAACTTCCAGGTGGTTTAAACTGCCCTCTAAAACAAGGGTGTCAAACAGGATTTCATTGAAGGCCGCATCAGGGTTATCTTTGATCAAGGGGTGGGTGGGTGGCGGTGGCCAGGGGGCGTGGCTAGCTCAATGTCAGTCACGGAGGCTTCATTTTCAGCCTGCTGCAGCCCTTTGCCAGAAAAAACTGGAGCTCGGGGAGGTGGCGCAGTGGTTAGGGTGCAGTACTGCAGGCCACTTCAGCTGACTGTTATCTGCAGTTCAGTGGTTCAAATCTCAGGGTTGACTCAGCCTTCCATCCTTCCGAGGTGGGTGAAATGAGGACCCAGACTGTGGGGGTGATATGCTGACTCTGTAAACCGCTTAGAGAGGGCTGAATGCCTTATGAAGCGGTATATAAGTCTAACTGCTATTGCTATCTATCTATCTATCTATCTATCTATCTATCTATCTATCTATCTATCTATCATCTATCTATCTATCTGGGTGAAATGAGGACCCAGACTGTGGGGGCGATATGCTGACTCTGTAAACCGCTTAGAGAGGGCTGAAAGCCCTATGAAGCGGTATATAAGTCTAACTGCTATTGCTATTGCGCATGGCCTTCCCCGGCTCCATTTTTGCTGGCAGTCGATCCTTCGCTGTTTGCAGGGTGGGCCTGTGGGCCACATCTAAGCACCCCATGGGGCTTGAGTTTGACACCTTTTCTCTAAAACAGGGCTCCCCAAACTTGGGCACTTTAAGACTTGTGGACTTCAACTCCCAGAATTCTCCAGGCTGGCTGGAGTCCACAAGTCTTAAAGTGCCCAAGTTTGGGGAGCCCTGCTGTAAAATAATGCAATTGACCGGATGTCTGCAAAGAATGTAATATATATATATATCCTTCCCCTCCCCTTCATCCAGAACAGAACAGGAGAGTGGGAAGGGACCTTGTAGGTCATCTAGTCCAACCCCCCCCCCAAATGGAGACCCCACACCATTTCTGACAGGTGGCAGTCCAATCAGAGCCGAAGAATTCTTGGGGGGAGAAGCGAAACATCTTCAGAGAAAAATCAGTCCAGCTGCCTCTTGGGGGGGGGGGGGAGCACCTTCGGGGCCTTCCTTTACTTCTCTTTTGAGAAAGGCAGGAAGGAAACAGCGGAGCCTCGTGGCGCAATCCAGAAAATCAATCCTGCCACTTTGGCTTCCGTTGCAATCCGCTCCTCTCCAGCCCTCAGAAACCACCAGATTTGATCGCGACGATTAATGCTGGCAAGGAAGTGAAGCGGGCTCGTCCTGCCGAGGCTCCCCCTGGCCGGTCCAAGCGCGGGTCTCCGGCAGCCCAGCCCTCCTTTCTCCCCTGCGCTTCCGCACCCCTTCCTTCTTCCTTCCTTCCTTCCTTCCTTCCTTCCTTCCTTCCTTCCTTCCTTCCTTCCTTCCTCCCTTCCTCCCTTCCTTCCTTCCTTCCTTCCTTCCTTCCTTCCTGGCTGGCCGAGGTCCGAGGAAGCCCCGGGGACGGCTGGCCTCTGCGGAGGAGCCTCCTGGCTCAGTCCTGACCCGCTTTGTCCCCGAGGGGCTTTTTCTGGCCGGACTTTCTCGGTTGCGCCTGAAGCGCCTTCGGCTCAAGCTGGACCGGGATGGGGCAGAACCTCCGCGGAGAAACCTGGGTTGGGGTCGCCTTCCCACCCGCGTCTCCCTGGGACCTTCGCGCTGCGCTTTTGCTCCGGGACTTTGATCTGCGCGGAGCCCCTGAGGTGGGAGGGGGGCTTATGGAAGGGAGGATGAGAGAGAGAGAGAAAGAAAGAGAGGGAGAGAAAGGAAGGAAGAAAGAAAGAAAGAGAAAGAAAGAAAGAAAGAAAGAGAAAGAGAGGGAGAGAAAGGAAGGAAGGAAGGAAGGAAGAAAGAAAGAAAGAAAGGAAGGAAGGAAGGAAGGAAGGAAGGAAGGAAGGAAGGCAATGCCCCCCCACCAGCTGACCTGTGATGAGCACCGTCTTGCCCCGCAGGCTGACCGTGTTCCGACACCGGGTGGCCGCCACGAAGTTGTAGTAAAGCAGCGCGTAGAGCCCCAGCAGCAGCGCCACTCCGGCCCCCAGCGCCCCCGCCGCCTCCATGGCCCGATCCCCGGCGCGGCCTCGCCAGCTGACCCCGCGGACCGCCAGCGCTTGCTTCCTTTTCCCTGGGACGTCCCCTGCCCCGCCCCCGCGTGGGACAGCCTCGATCACACGCAGCGCTGCCACCCTCTCGCCCCCCCTCCTGGCTGACAAGGAAGGAAAGAGGGAGGGAGGGAGAAGATGGGAAGGAGAAGGAGGGAAGCAGTGGAGGAAGAAGGTAGATAGGCAAGGAGGGAGGGAGGGAGGGAGGGAGGAAGGAAAGAAAGAAAGAGGGTGGGAAGGAGATGGGAAGGAGAAGGAGGGAGGCAGTGGAGGAAGGTAGATAGGTAAGAAGGGAGGGAGGAAAGGGAAGAGAAAGGAAGGAAGGAAGGAAGGAAAGAGGGAGGGAGGGAGGAGATGGGAAGGAGAAGGAGGGAAGCAGTGGAGGAAGAAGGTAGATAGGCAAGGAGGGAGGGAAGGAAAGGGGAAGGAAGGAAGGAAGGAAGGAAGGAGGGAGGGAGGGAGGGTGGGACGGAGATGGGAAGAAGAAGGAGGGAGGCAGTGGAGGAAGGTAGATAGGTAAGAAGGGAGGAAGGGAAGGGAAAGGAAAGAAGAAAGGAAAGAGGGAGGGAGGAAAGAAGGGAGGGGGGAGATGGGAAGGAGAAAGAGGGAAGCAGTGAAGGAAGATAGATAGGGAAGACGGGAGGGAGGGGGGAGGGAAGGGAAAGGAAAGAAGGAAGGAAGGAAGGGAGGGAGGAAGGAAGGAAGGAAGGAAGAAGGAAAGAGGGAGACGGAGGGAGATGGGAAGGAGAAGGAAGGAAGCAGTGAAGGAAGGAAGGTAGGTAAGAAGGGAGGGAGGGAGGAAGGGAAAGGGAAGGAAGGAAGGAAGGAAAGAGGGAGGGAGGCTGGGAAGGAGATGGGAAGGAGAAGGAGGTGAAGGAAGGTAGATAGATAAGAAGGGAAGGAAGGAAGGAAATACAATAAATAGTTGGAAGTTGGTTTCAGGGACTTACACTTGGCCCCCAGCAACTCTGCTGTCCTCTTGCCCTCCCCTTGCCCCCTCCTCCTGGCCTCTCCTGGTGGTCTCCCATCCTATCCCTGAGGTTGCCTTGCTTGCAAAGCCTGGTCTCCTCGCATGCAGAGGGAGGGGGCCTCCCTCCACCCCCCTCCCTCTGTCTTCTGTTGCCCCATGTCCCTTGGCTCTGTGCCCGGCCCCTAAGGCCAGGGGTGGGCAGGGGACCTCCAAGCAGCCCCTCCCTTGAGAGGGGGGCACCGTATTCAAAGGGCGCCCGACCGAAACCTCTTTGTAATCACCACGGCTCCAGATCCTGCATCTATGGAAGCCTGAGGTGGCTGGGCGATCAATGGGGCAACCTTAACAGGGTTCCAGATTTCACAATTGTCGACAAGAAAGACGGAAACTCTGGATGGGGGGCGTGGCCGTCCCTGGAAGTGGAGAGAAGGAACTGGGGGAGATCACAAAACACACACGCATCTGTGAACAGGAACAGAACCTGGATTGAGAATTGAGCCAGGTCTCACCTGAGCTGCTCCTGCACATTTTTCTCACCCGAGGTGGCGCAGTGGTTAAATGCAGCACTGCAGGCCACTTCAGCTGACTGCACTCTGCAGTTCAGCGGTTCAAATCTCACCGGCTCAGGGTTGACTCAGCCTTCCATCCTTCCGAGGTGGGTAAAATGAGGACCCGGATTGTTGTTGGGGGCGATATGCTGACTCTGTAAACCGCTTAGAGAGGGCTGAAAGCCCTATGAAGCGGTAGATAAGTCTAACCGCTATTGCTATTGCTATTGCTATTTCGCTCCATAGAAGCCTTGAGTTCAAGTCTGTTTAACTCCTTCTTGGGCCGATCTTCTGAAGAGTTGGCTATTAGCTCCAGTATGGTCTCATCCTTGTCTTACGGCCCTTCATTTAGTAACCGTTCGAAGTTACAACAGCGTTGAAACATGTGGCTTACATTACAACCAGTCCTCACGGTTACAACCGTCGTCGCATCCCCGTGGTCACATGATCAGAACTTGGCCACCAGTATGGATTTATGACAGTTGCCCTGTCCTGGGGTCCCGTGAATGCCATTTGCGACCTTCGAACAAACAAAGTCAGTGGGGAAAGCTGGCTTCGCTTAACGACTGGGCGATTCGCTTAGCAACCGTGGCAAAAAAAGGACATAAAAACAGATCCACTTAACCACTGCCTTGCTTAGCCGTAGAAATTCTGGTCTCAATTGTGGTCGTAACTCGAGGACTACCTGTAGTGTCAAAGCCACCGCCGGGAAGGAAGGCCACAACCTCTTTTATTGCAGGGTCTCTTTGCCCTCTGGGGCGGTTGGGGTTGTGGGGGGGGGGGGGGCCTTCCTCAATGGAGAGGCTGAATCTCCTTCGGGAGGCGGGGGGGGGGGAGGTTCCCGTGTGGGAGTAAAATGGGGAAGATTCCGGGGCGGGGGGGAGGGGTCCATTCCAGAGGAGGAAGAGGCAACTTAGTGTAGATATTATACGTACGGAAAAAGGCTCAAGATGGCTCATCCCTTGTAATTGGCAGATAATATGAGCCTCAGAGACGGTAATCTACTTTGATTCGGCAAGATTCCGTTTCAAGGTATTGAACTATCAAGGAATCTCCTTGGCAGAATTACTGTGTGTCATTCTTTGTTCTCAGGTCCTGACAATTCCTGATTCATCTCTGTGCCCTGCTCTATACAGGTAGTCCTCGACTTACAACCACAATTAAGCTCAAAATTTCTGTTGCTAAGCAAGACAGTTGTTAAGTGAGTTTTCTCCCATATTTTTTCCCCCAGAGTTGTTAAGCATAATCTCTGCAGTTCCTGAGTTAGGACCATGGTTGCTAAATGAATTTGGCTTCCCCATTATCTTTGTTTGTCAAAAGGTCGCAAAAGGGAATCACATAACCCAGGATCCTGCAACCGTCATAAATCCCGGGACCATGGGGATGCTGCAACAATCACAAGCGTGAAAACTGGTCATAAGTCACTTTTTTCAGTGCCAATGTCGCTTTGAACAGTCACTAAATGATGGTTGTAGGTCAAATAAGCGAATCACTCCAGTTATTACGTTAGTAGCAATAGCAATAGCAGTTAGACTTCTATACCGCTTCATAGGGCTTTCAGCCCTCTCTAAGCGGTTTACAGAGTCAGCATATTGCCCCCAACAACAATCTGGGTCCTCATTTCACCCACCTCGGAAGGATGGAAGACTGAGTCAACCCTGAGCTGGTGAGATTTGAACCGCTGAACTGCAGATAGCAGTCAGCTGAAGTTGCCTGAAGTACTGCACCCTAACCACTGCGCCACCTCGGCTAGTATCAGAGTTGTTAAGTGAACCTGGATTTCCCATTGACTTCGTTTGTCGGAAGGACGCAAAACGGGGATAACATGATCCTGGGACACTGCAGCGGTCGTAAATATGAGTCACTTGCCAAGCGTTTGAATTTTGATCATGTGACCACGGGGATGCTGCAAAGCTCATAACTGAAAAGCGATCGTAAATCACATGTCAGTAACTTCAAACGGTCGCTAAAATAAAGGCCGTTAGGCGAGGACTACTTGTACACTCAAATGAAGAATATCAAATTGACTTTTCTGTCTTTTCTCCGAGTTGGTTAGATGGGGGTGTAAAGTGTGGAGCAATTGTGAGGACGTTATTCCTTCTCTCTTATTCTTTTCTTGCTTCCGTATGGCAGAAAACCAGGTTGCCCATGGATAGCATCTGCAGTCCTCAAGGGGAGCATAGCAGCAGACACCCCCCATCCCACCCCAGCCATTCCAGAGCCTCGGATGGCACAGGGACAATCCTGCCCCCGTTTCAGGCCACGATAACCAGCATTCCGGTTGTCAGGATCCTCCGTGTCTAAGATGGGCTGGAGGGAAAGCGCAAGAGAAACATAGCTCAGCCCTTCTGAACGAATCCTTCCTTCGGCTTTTCATAAATTCTAATAATGCAAGGTTTCCAGGGAATTACACAGCCGGTGTCCAAACGGAGTCAAAAAATGCTGAGGTGAATCAGTTTTATATAAATCAATGTATTTACAGTAAATAAGGCAGGCAAACAGGGACATATGAGAAATAATTTGTTTCACTAAGAGGAGCCACAGAAAATCCTCCTCCTGTCACAACGAGCATCTTGCAGTCTTCACAGGCCAGTCGTCCTCAAGCTCCCACAGGTTCACGAAGAAACTTTTACCTCAAAAAATATATATATATATATATACTACTGGCTCTTCAGGGCATTTCTGGGCCCATAACCTGTCAGGGAATTGCACAGCCGGTGTCGAAATGGAGTCAGAAAGACTGACATGAACCTATTTTATATAAATAAATATATTTACAATAAAGAAAACAAGAAATCAACACAGCAGGGACATCCTGAGGTAAATCAGAGAGCACAGGGCGCACACAGCATGCAGAGAAAAAATAGGCGGGAAACCAGGGAACTCCGCCTTTTCACTCTCAGCAACCAATCACAGCCCAGGTTGCCTCAGGCAGTGGCCAGCTCTCTTCAAGCAATTAGCTACAACTGTGTGTCGTCCCACCTTTCACTACTCCAGCTATTAAATTTTAAAAATCTTAACACCCTTCCAATTAATAGTTGGATAGCATTGTTTCACAACATTCTTAGGTTTCTGCATACAGAATATCATGAGGTCAGACAAATAATCTTCCTATTTCAAATATGTTTTATTTTCTTTTTTTCATTTTCATTTCATACAGTCACATATATACTGTGCATGACTGGGGCCATATAACATTGAGCAATAAACACAGCCATCCTTGTCAAAAATACTCCCCAAAATACAAAACCAATATACCACTTCAACCCTCCATACACCCTTTCTTTCACCCCCCTCCAACTTTCCTTTCTCCCCTCCAACATTCCCCTCTCCTACTTCCCCTCCCCCTCTATTACTCCTTTCTCCCAATACACTCCCTCCCTTCCATCTCACCCTCCTTCCGATCCTCTCTCCCACCCTCTCTACCCCTCCCTCTTCTTTCCCTCTGCTCCTCCCTTCGGTGTATTTCTACTATCTATCAATATATTCAGCTTCTTATTTTTACACTAAAATTAAAAAAGGCAACAGTATACAAGTGCAATCATGTTACTTTAAAATCTGGCACTATATTTCCCCCCTCCCCCTCCCCCCTATGACCCCACCTCCCTTCCCCCATCCCGACTTCCCAGAGCCCGTACACGGTATAGCTTTTTATCAGACACAGTCTAAGACAGTGTTTTTCAACCTTTTTTGTGCAAAGGCACACTTTTTTCATGAAAAAAATCACGAGGCACACCACCATTAGAAAATGTTAAAAAAATTTAACTCTGTGCCTATATTCAATATAGGTGGGTGTTTTTCCCACGGCACACCTTACACTATGTCACGGCACACTAGTGTGCCGCGGCACAGTGGTTGAAAAACACTGGTCTAAGATATATTAAAACCAAGAAAATTTAAAAAAAAATAAAGAAAAAAAAAGGGAAAAGAAAAAAGAAAGAGAAGAAAAAAAGTCAGTAAAATCTCTCCGTTGAACTCAGCTTCTTGCCATTACACAAACTTTAAACAGTTTACATTGTTCCTAATCTTAATTGTTTGATTACCTGCAGGATTTCCCCAGAAGTTATTTGTTGATTCAACTTTTGCCTGTACTCTTCTCTAACTAGGGGCCTTATCTCTTTATCTAAGTATCTGTCTGTTTCTAAACCCTTAATTTTGTCCCCTTTGTGCCTCCTTCCTCTATAACACAATTTGGATACATTTCAAATTTTTCTTTTGGTTTCCTCTTCCAATTCTTTTCGTTTTTGCCCTTGTTTATGTCTATGTATTTTGTTTATATTCATCAGTACTCCTCTCATATATGCTTTACTTACGTCCCCTACAAATTCCATGAATATACCCTTATTCATGTTCAGAACAAAGTATTCAGATAGCAATTTTTTACAATCATTAGTATACTTTTCATATCATGATAAACTCCCATTCGGCCTCCAAGACCTTCTTGCCTGCACTACCCTTCCCTATTCCGTCCAGACTGGGTTATGATCCAAGAGGACCCTCGCCGCAATCTTTGTCTTCTTCACCCTAGAAGATAAATCATTAGTGATTTGTATAAAATTCGAAGTTGTCCATCAAGTCTTTTTCCCTTCTAGAATTAAGTCTAATGCGATATATCTTCCAAAGGGATCTGCTTCAGTTCACTCAGCCTTAATGTCTTTTCTTAAGTATACAACTATACCATTTTTCTTTTGCGTAGCAGAGGTCACAAAATATTGACCAAGTTCGGGGTCGAACAGATATTTTTGATCAGTTAATTTGATATAAATTTCTTGCAGACAAATTATATCATTCTTGAACTGTTTGAGATAGTGAAATATTTTCTTTCTCTTCTGTAAAGAGTTCAGACATAACTCCTTGATCAATGGCCGATGATTATTGATGTTGTTGCAATCTGCCTTGTTTTCCCATTCGTCTGGTAGTCGTACGGCTAGGTCCTTGTTCTCTGGTCCCTTGCCCTTCCGGAAGGAGGAAATGGTGCTTTTTGTCTGGTAGTTGTGCGGTTTGCTGTTTATCTTGTCCTTCTCGTAGTCTTTCTCCAGATCCAGATGATTCAGGGTGTCCCACCTTCAGGGTCTTGTGATAAAAATCTCGGGCTTCCCATACAGAGTTGAGACGATATTTTTGCTTATCAAATGTGATTATAATACCAAATGGCACATCCCATCTATACTGTATCTGACGGTTTCTGAGTTCTTCCACTAGAAAAGCATAATCTCTCCTGGCTCTTAGCATCTGGGGTGGTATTTCTTTCAAGACAATCAAGTCCTGTCCGCCCATTTGTAGCCTGGTATTATAAGACTCTTGTAGTATCACGTTTCTAGACTCTCTTGTAGTAAAATATATAATTACATCTCGAGGAAGTCGTCTCTGTTTTGCCACCCAAGAGTTAATGCGGTAAATTTTTTCGATCTGCCAGTCAAAGTTGATCCCCGGTCTTCCCACCAGATGGTTAAAGGCCTCTGAAAAAATCTGCTTCAAGTTCTCCTGTTCGTTTTCACACAGCCCCCTGACTCTTAATGCAAGCTCCATCTGTTTGTAGTGTATCATAACAATTTGTTTTTCTGCGTTTTCAACTTTTTGTTGCACCACTTCAATTTTGGATGTCAAGTTAGTGTTGGCTTCCTCAAGAACCTCTAGCTTATCTTCCATTCCAGCAACATATTCTGTCAATACAGTTACAAGTCCCACCATATCGTCCTTTGTTTTGGCAATCCTAGTATCAAGCTTATCATATAAGTCTGTGTTAAATTTCTTTATCTTCTCTCTGAATTCTCTGAGGGTTTCTAAGTTCTGCTCTCTAAATTCTCTAAGAGTCTCAAAAAAAAATTTCGTTAGCAAATCTCCAGTAGGGGCCGTAGAAGGTGGAAGCTGCAACTTTGTGCCAAGTGCGTGAGGTGTATTCTTAAAAAGACGTCTCCCCGACTTTGATTTTGATGCCATTATTTCTTTTCTTCAAAAAAATTATTCAACAATTATTCAAACTCTGCATAATAGCTTGAATAGCTTGCGAGAGAAGAAAGTATTAAGCCCCCCCTTTATTTGTTCTTAGAAGTTTTTCAAAAGGTTTCAGAAAAGAGCATTGTAACAAAGCAAGTTTCAAAAGATTAGCATTGTAATGAAACAGTTCGTATTCATCTCTGTTTGGAATGTCTCTATATTAACAAGGAGGCTTTTACAACTTTTAAAAGTTGATAAGAAGAAGAAAAAAAATCTTGGAAGCTCTTCAGAGAAACGAAACTAATTAGTCAGAGAATGCCATCTGGCTGTTCCTTTGATCTTTCTCTCTGTCGGACAGTTAAGAATGTGGCATCCGCCATTTTAGGAGCTTATTATTTTAGAAACCCGATGCACAAAGAAAGCTCTTTCTTTTTTTTTCTTTTTTTTTTAAAAAGACAGATAAGGTTCTCGGGTACGGACTCTGCTTGTATTAATCTCAAATAGATATATCAAAAATTGTCCTAATCGGGGGTTCCTTACTTTGCGCCGTAGTGGTTACGGCAGAAGTTCCTGGCTCGGAGGTGTGATTCAGCCTTCGGTAGGCCCCCCTTCCGTTCGCAGCAAAAAAAAAAGCTGCAAACTTCAAAGAAAACCTCTTGCCAGCTCGATCTCTCTCTCATCTTCTTTGCCTGAAGAATGAGTTTATCTACCAGGTATTTAGGCAGATAACGCGGCAGTGTCCTGGGTCATGTGATTCCCCTTTTGCAATCTTTTCACAAGTAAACTCACAATTCACCTTACAATGAACTTAACAAATGCAGTGACCCACTTAACAACTGCTGCAAGAAAGGTCGTAAAATGGGGGGGCACAAGACTCGTTTAAGAAATTTTGCTCTTGATTGCAGTTGTAAGTCGAGGATTACCTGTAGTATCCTCACAATGCACACCTACAGAGATCCATCACCGTCCTCTTCTCCCACTGCAGATCCCCTCCGAAGTTGGCCTTAAGGTCACCATACTTTTGCGAGCATTTTTTCCAGTTTTATAGTTTTATTACGGTTTTTACGTTGATTTAACTTTTGATTGAGAGCTGCCTTGAGTTGATTATAAGATTGGCGGCTATATCCAGGCAGTCCTCTACTTGCGACTACAGTTGAAGCTTGAATTCCCATTGCTAAATAAGATACTTGTTAAATGCATTGTCAACTCATAAAGTATTTGCATGTCTGTTATAAGATGCTATGGCAGTGTTTCTCAACCTTGGCAAGTTGAAGTCCTGTAGACTTCAACTCCCAGAATCTGTGCTGGCTGGGGGATTCTGGGAGTTGAAGTCCACAGGACTTCAAGTCGCCAAGGTTGAGAAACACTGTGCTATGGTGAGGAAACGGGGGGGGGGCATTCGACACATACTTTCGGCTAGAGTCGTTTCTCAGATTACTACAGCAGGCTTGAGAGGGGTGCACCTCATTGGAGAATGTGATTTATGACACAGACTGAGGGGAGGGAAGGAACAGGGACAAAGTTCAGCCATAATTTAAATGAGGTCAGATCTGACTGCAATGGGGTATTGCCGAAATGGCGTTCCTAATAAAAAAACCGGTTTTCTTTTGGAACTTGGCTATTAATTAGGGCATCTTTCGGAAACCAGATGTTAGCTTTCCAAATACCATGTAAAATTAAATCAGAGCCGAAGCCAAAACTAGGCTCAAAGTTCCAATTTTATAAAGCAGGCATGTTGGCATCATGCTACGGGATTCCGACTCTGGAAGTTTCATCAGAATCCCACCCAGTTAAAAGCTCATGATCTTGCCCCCACCACACCCACAGTCCATCCCATGGTCCAATCCTCTTCTTCTATGCTGGCATCTACGCCTAACAGCTTCCGGTCAGGTGTGAAGGTTTGGGAGACAAAAGATGAGCTTCTAGGAAGGAATTTTTTATTTGGAAAACAACACATTCTGCCCTTTGCTAAATCCCCCCCGCCCCTTAATAAGAGTGTGGCAGGCCAAAGATTCTTAAAGGAACCGCTGTAGGCCTGACACCTGACATGCATCAGATACAATTTTATTAATCATTTTTGGCATGGTTGTTAAGTGAATCACATGGTTGTTAAGTGAATCCACCTCCCCCATTGACTTTGCTTGTCTGACTCCTCTTGAGGGGATCTCAGATATTGATCACGAGACCCTGGACAATGCTACGAGTGGCATTGTAGCTTCAAATGGTCACTAAATGGTTAGCAAAAAAACGAGGACAACTTGTATTGTTTTACTACAACGCTAGCCCCCTCCCCCCCCGAATCTTTTGGATTTCTTGGACTGGCGGTGGCGGTGGGGGCGAGAGTTCTAATCCTAAATCCCATACGTGTGCAAGCGAAGCTTCATGCACTAGCCTGCCCCTTTGGCGGCCCAGTCCCCAACGGGCCACGGCTCCGTGACAGTCTGCAGTCCTAGTGTTGGAGACCCCTGTTACACAGCACCCAGAGAGAATGCCGGGAGGTGATCAGGCCGACGCGGAAGGTGAGTCAGTCGGGATCCGCCTTTGAAGCCGTACTCGATCCTGAGGCTCAGGATTCCTTCCGCTCCTTTTCCAGGAAAGTGGGAACTCGGAGGTGATCCTGATGATCCTGGATCTGGGCAGCCTGGACTCCGTGCGAGCTTTTGCGCAGACCTTCTTAGAATCGGAGCCCCGTCTGGACATCCTCATCAACAACGCAGGTGGGGCAGAGCAGACCCTCCCCCCCAGGGTCTCCGGGGGAGGAAGATTACCGTCTCCGGGATTTTCAGTTCCTTTGAGAAGTGACTCTCTCCTATTTGTAGTTGTTTGCTTTCCGTATGCCGCCTTCATTATCATTTTTACAAGTAACTCAAGGTTACTTGTGAACGGATCCAACACTCCTTCCCCCTCCTATTTCCCTCTAAACAACAACCCTGTGAGTGGGGTTGGGGAGAGAGAGAGGCTGGCCCAACATCACCAGCTGGCTTTTGTGCCTAAGGCAGGACTAGAACTCCCCGTCTCCTAGTGATTGGTTCAAAGTCACTCAGATCATGCCTAAGGCGGGACTAGAACTCCCCGTCTCCTAGTGATTGGCTCAACGTCACTCAGATCATGCCTAAGGCGGGACTAGAACTCCCACATCTCCTAGTGATTGGTTCAAAGTCACTCAGTTCATATCTAAGGCGGGACTAGAACTCTCCATCTCCTAGTGATTGGCTCAAAGTCACTCAGATCATGCTTAAGGCGGGACTAGAACTCCCTGTCTCCTAGTGATTGGCTCAAAGTCACTCAGATCATACCTAAGGCAGGACTAGAACTCTCCGTCTCCTAGTGATTGGCTCAAAGTCACTCAGATCATGCCTAAGGCGGGACTAGAACTCCCTGTCTCCTAGTGGCTCAAAGTCACCCAGCTGGCTTTCATGGCTTAAGGCAGGATTGGGAACTCACGTCCTCCCATTTTTTTAACCACTAGGGCAAACTGGATGCTTTACATGCAGTCCTCGACTTACGACCATGATGGCGCCTGCCCATTATGGTCGTAAGTTGTGATGGTGCTAAATCCCGTCACCCGTGTGGCCAACACGATTTTACATTCTTTTTTTGAGGCTATTGTTAAGCGAACCGATTGTTCACTATCCGGTGTTTTTGTTGAAAACTGCAAGTAAATTCCCTTTTTTGACAAAAATGCCATAAATCACAGTCATTTCCCAGGTTTCCAAGGTCAAACTGGTTGCCAAGCACCAGGTTGCAATTGTGTGATGTGGCCACAAGGGGGAGCCACTGGAAGTTTGGAACCCGCTTGTTGTTACCTTTCATTAGATCAGTGTTTCTCAACCTTGGCAACTTGAAGATGTCCGGACTTCAACTCCCAGAATTCCCCAGCCAGCGAATGCTGGCTGGGGAACTCTGGGAGTTGAAGTCCGGACATCTTCAAGTTGACAAGGTTGAGAAACACTGTCCTAACCACTGCTGGGGAATTCTGGGAGTTGAAGTCCAGTCATCTTCAAGTTACCAAGGTTGAGAAACACTGCATTAGATTGTGAAGTGACCCGTTGTAAGCCAAGGGCTGCATGTAATCCACTTACTTTCCTGGCAGGGGTCTTTCAGGGTGGCCAAACTGCCGATGGCTTTGACCAGGCCTTCCAGGTCAACCACTTGGCCCACTTCCTGCTGACCCACCTGCTCCTCGACCGGCTGAAGCGCTGCGCCCCGAGCAGGATCGTAACTGTGGTCTCCAGTATCCACGTTTTGGGGAAGATCGACTTTCGGACCATCCACAGGCCGGTGGAAGGGATGTGGCAAGCTCTGCATTCGTACTCCAACAGCAAACTAGCCAACGTTCTCCAAGTGAGAGAGTTGGCCAACCGACTGGAAGGAACCGACGTCACCTGCTACGCGGTTCATCCAGGTAAGTGGAAGTCCGGCTCCAAGGCGCTCCAGATCGAGCCCCCCCCCCGTATCCCAATGGGTGCTCCCTTGACCTCCTATGCAGACCACCCAGGGAGTTTCCTCCACCAAGCTCAGCTGCGGAGGGAGAACGTCTCCCACCATCCCAGGTCCCGAATCCTAGAATCTTAGTGTGGGAAGGGCCTTTGGAGGTCATACAGTCCAGCCTCCTGCTCAAGCAGGAGACCCTACATCAGGGCTCTGCAACGTCCAACATTCAAAGAGCCATTTGGACCTGTTTCCCACAGAAAGGAAAACACAAAACCTGTGTGGGAGTGGACACTTCAAGGTCACTCACTCCAACCCAGTCAGATGACTGGCCCCTAGCTACGCCTACCCAGCAGAGAACCCGTTGTTAAAAAATACCGGGAGCCGTGGTGGGTTGCAGGCAGCACGCCCCAGTACGGGCATACTGGAGGCTGCCCGGAGCACCGGCCCGGGTACCATTCCGGTACAGTGCTCTGGAGGGCCCACCGCACATGCGCACAGTGCGTACAGCGGCTGCACCGCTGAGCAGCTGCAGCGTCGCAGCTGCTCACGGAGGTGTCGCTGGATGGTAACCGGAACCCACCACCGACCGGGAGCCACAAAACCCTTTTGACATCTCTCCCTCTCTGTCTCTCTCTCTCCCTCCCTCCGTCTGTATCTCTCTATCTCCCCCATCTGTCTCTCTCTCTATGTTTCTGTCTCTCTCTCCCTCTCTCTGTATGTGTTTGGGGGTGGGTATGTGTCTCTCCCCCCCCCCACTTCTGATATGAGGCACAGCGTGCCCACCGCACATGCAGAGCTGGCTGGAGAATTCTGGGAGTTGAAGTCCACAAGTCTTAAAGTTGCCAACTTTGGGAACCACTGCCCTACTCCACAGGTGGGACACCCATTGTCCACTGTTCACCAACTCAACACGTTACTTTTATTTTTGGGGAAACAGTCTCTGCCTCCAGAAGGTTCCCATCCTTTGGCCTTGAAGCCTCAGGATTATCTCAGGCTGCAGACGGCTCCCGTGAATTCCTCCCCTCCCTCTCCGGTCCCGATACATCCCAAGCATTTCCCTTCCTCTTCCTTTGTCTCTCGTCAAGTTCTGAGTAGAGGCAGAGCATCACAAGTCAGCCTCGCCAAGAACTATCTAGAGCAGGTCAAGAAGCAGATTACCATCTACAAGATGTACATATCATCTGCAAATTATAAAGTAGGAGCCGCCTTGAACCTCTTTCTCCCACGGACAATGTAAGGTAAAGGTTCCCCTTCCACATATGTGCTAATCGTTCCCAACTCTAGGGGGCGGTGCTTTTAATTGCCTTTTTTTCCCCCTCTTCTCCTTCTTTTTTCTTTTCCTTTTATTCTTTCCTTATTATTATTATTTTTTCCCTCTAACTTACTTGGTGTTAATACATTTTGAAATCCTGCAGGTAATTAATTAGTTAATTAAGATTAGGAACAATGTAAACTGCTTAAAGTTTGTGTAATGGCAAGAAGCTGAGTTCAATGCAGAGGTTTTACTGACTTTTTTTTTCTTCTCTTTCTTTTTTCTTTTCCCTTTTTTTTCTATTTTCTTTATTATTGGAGGTCGAATTGGAGTTTATTTGATATGAAAAGTATATTAATGATTGTAAAAATTGCTATTTGTATACTTTGTTCGGAACATGAATAAGAGTATATTCAGGGAATTTGTCGGAGATCTAAGTAAAGTATATATGAGAAGAGTACTGATGAATATAAAAATGTATATATACATATATATATATATATATCTATTAGATTTTTACAACCCCTGGTAAGCCCCAATTATGGGAGGAAGCTAACTGCTTCCATCATCTGTCCTTCGGCTCATCACAAGAGTCCATCACAACAGAAACCCAATATTTTTACTGTTGCCTTTGTTATATGTGTTTTTTTATTTTTTTTTATTTGTGCTGATAAATAAATAAAGGGAGACTAGTATAGATCTATTTCAAGCTATTTAGCTCTCATCAGCTAGCCATACCCTTACTAGCCCAGGTTCAAATCCCAGTAAGGGTATGGCTAGCTGATGAGAGCTAAATAGCTTGAAATAGATCTATACTAGTCTCCCTTTATTTATTTATCAGCACAAATTAAAACACACACACACACACACACACACACGTACGTACGTACATACGTACGTACGTACGTATGTATATGTATATGTATATGTATATGTATATGTATATGTATATGTATATGTATATGTATATGTATATGTACATGGACACAAACAAAGGCAAAAACGAAAAGAATTGGAAGAGGAAACCAAAAGAAAAATTTGAAATGTATCCAAATTGTGTTATAGAGGAAGGAGGCACAAAGGGGACAAAATTAAGGGTTTAGAAACAGACAGATACTTAGATAAAGAGATAAGGCCACTAGCTAGAGAAGAGTACAGGCAAAAGCTGAATCAACAAATAACTTCTGGGGAAATCCTGCAGGTAATCAATTAATTAAGATTAGGAACAATGTAAACTGCTTAAGTTTGTGTAATGGTAAGAAGCTGAGTTCAATGTAGAGATTTTAGACTGTGTTTGATAAAAAGCTATACCGTGTACGGGCTCTGGGAAGTCGGAAGGGGGGAAGGGAGGTGGGGTCATAGGAGGGAGGGGGGAGGGGGGAAATATAATTTGTGCCAGTTTTTAAAACAACATGATTGCACTTGTATACTGTTGCCTTTTTTAAAAATTTTAGTATAAAAATAAGAAGCTGAATATATCGATGGATAGTAGAAATACACCGAAGTGAGGAGCAGAGGGAAAGAAGAGGGAGGGGCAGAGAGGGAGGGAGAGAGAAATGGAAGGAGGGTGAGATGGAAGGGAGGGGGAGAAAGGAGTGTTAGATGGGGAGGGGAATGTTGGAGGGGAGAAAGGAAAGTTGGAGCGGGGAGAAAGAAAGGGTGTATGGAGGGTTGAAGTGGTATATTGGTTTTGTATTTTGGGGAGTACAAGGATGGCTGTGTCTATTGCTCAATGTTATATGGCCTCAATCATGCACAGTACATACGTGACTGTATGAAATGAAAATGAAAATGAAATAAAACATTTGAAACAAAGACGTCTCCGTGGCCGCGTGGCCGGCATGACTAAACTCCGAAGGCGCACGAAACGCTGTTCCCACCAAAGGCGATTCCTATTTTGCTACTTGCATTTTTTTACGTGCTTTCGAACTGCTAAGTCGGGCCGAGTTACGGGAGCTCACCCCGTTACGCGGCGCTAGGGATTCGAACAGCCAACCTGTCTGATCGACAAGCTCACCATCTTAGCCACTGAGCCACCGCGTCCCTTCAATAAAGACAAGCTAAGAACTAAAACTCCCTTGCAAAAAATTACAAATGTTCACAGTCGTCCTAGCCCTCCCCTTGACGGTTTCATCTTCAGCCAATGGGGAGCTGCCTAAGCGTTTTGAGAATCACTCGGGTGTTTGGGTCAGCATGTGTGGCCTTGAACATTGGCACAAACTGGAATACTTTCTATGCCCCCCCCCCCCCAATGTTCCCTCTAATTTTTTTTCAGTGTGAGCGGAAAAGTATAGTGTTTGAGCAGCACATTTTCATACCTGAGCACCTGGTTTTTTTTTCACAGATGTCACCCAAGACAACGAACTTAGTGTTATTTGAAACTCAATTCTACCATGTAAATATCCATTAAGTAACGAAATCTCCCTATACAGGTAGTCCTCAATCTACGACCATCATTGAGCCCAAAGTTTCTATTGCTAAGTGAGACATTTGTTAAGTGAGTTTTGCCCCATTTTGCAACCTTTCTAGCTACAGTTAAGTGAATCACTGCGGTTAAATCAGTAATCTGGTTGTTAAGTCAGTCTGACCTTCCTACTGACTTTCCTTGGCAGATGGTTACAAAAGGTGACCCAGGACACCGCAACCCTCATAAATATGAGGCAGTTGCCAAAGATCCCAATTTTGATCCTATGACCATGGGGATGCTGCAATGATCATGTGTGAAGAACAGCTGTCATTCACTTTTTTCAGTGCTTTTTAGAAAAAGAACATAAAGGCTTCTTGGTCCACCTGGACCGGAAAGTCAAAATCCAGAAAATTAACCTTGTTTAGGAAAGTTTTGCACTGATGGAAAAATAGTGTTTTCCAGTGAAAGTTTTTCCCCTACTTTTCCTTGTTTGCTATTTTGGCCTCTATTCCTTCTCTTCTCTCCTCTTTTCTTCCTTCCTTTTTTCTTCCTTTTTTCTTTCCTTCCTTCCTTCTTTCCTCCTTCTCTCTCTTTCTTTTTTATGCCTCTTTTTCTTATCCTCCCACCCTCCTCTCCCCTTTCTTTTTCTCTTTCTCCTCTTTCCTTTTTTGTCTCTCCCTCTCCCTCTGTCCAGCTTCAGCGTACCTTGGAGGAAGCTAGCTATCTTGACCCCTTCCAGTCCGGCTTCAGGCCCGGTTACAGCACAGAAACCGCTTTGGTCGCATTGACCGATGATCTTTGGAGAGCCAGAGATGGAGGCCATGCGTCCATCCTGGTTCTCCTTGACCTCTCAGCAGCTTTCGATACCATCGACCATGGTATCCTTCTGCGACGACTGTGGGAGGTGGGAGTGGGAGGCACTGTTTTGCAGTGGTTCTCCTCCTACCTCTCGGACAGGTCGCAGTCGGTGTTGGTGGGGGGGCAGAGATCGTCCCCGAGGCCCCTAACTTATGGGGTGCCGCAGGGCTCGGTCTTATCCCCCCTACTATTCAACATATACATGAAACCGCTGGGTGAGATCATTCGGAGGCAGGGGATAAAATACCATCAATACGCGGACGATACACAGTTGTATCTGTCCGCCCCGTGCCAACTCAATGAAGCGGTGGACGTGATGAACCGGGGTCTTGAGGCCGTTATGGACTGGATGAGAGCTAACAAACTGGTACTCAACCCGGACAAGACCGAGTGGCTGTTGTGTTTCCCTCCCAACAATTTGGCCAACGTTCCATCACTCAGGCTGGGGGGTCAAAATTTATACCCCTCAGACAGGGTCCGCAACTTGGGAGTCCTCCTGGACCCACAGCTGACTTTTGACCATCATTTGTCAGCTGTGACCAGGGGGGCATTTGCCCAGGTTCGCCTGGTACGCCAGTTGCGGCCCTACCTGAATCGGGAGGCCCTCACAACAGTCACTCGAGCCCTTGTGATCTCCAGGCTGGAATACTGCAATGTGCTCTACATGGGGCTGCCCTTGAAGTGCATCCGGCGACTTCAGTTAGTCCAGAATGCGGCCGCGCGAGTGATAGTGGGCGCACCACGGTTCGCCCACATAACACCGATCCTCCGTGAGCTGCGCTGGCTACCTGTTGATCTCCGGGTGCGCTTCAAGGTGCTACTCACAATTCATAAAGCCCTCCATGGTAGTGGATCTGACTATTTGAGAGACCGCCTTCTGCCGATTACCTCCCTTCGTCCCATCAGATCGCATAGAGCTGGCCTCCTCCGAATTCCATCCGCCAGCCAGTGCCGACTGGCGACTACGCGGAGGAGAGCCTTCTCAGTTGCAGCTCCGACCCTTCCCCGTGGAGATTCGCACCCTCACCACCGTCCAGACCTTCCGCACAGCCCTCAAGATCTGGCTATCCCGTCAGGCCTGGGGATAAGACCCTAACCTCGCCCCACCCGAATGCTGAATGAATGTTGTGTTTTACTGGTTTATTTTTTTTATTCACATTTTTTTTCTCGTGTTTTGTCTTGCACTCCCTTCCTATTAATTGTAAGCCGCCCTGAGTCCCCTCAGGGAAAAGGGCGGCCTATAAATGTCAAATAAATGACTAAAATGACTCTCCCTCTCTCTCCCTCTCCCTTCTTTCCTTCCTCCCTTCCTTCCTTTCCCCTCTTTGTTTGCTTCTTTAAGTGCTCCAATTGCTAATCGACATCAGTTGGTAATTTATTCATAACTTGCTAATATCACTGCAGACTATTGGATAGTAAGGGGGAAAGTATAGTCCTCAACTTACAACAGTTCACTTAATGACTAAAGCTACATCAGCACTGAAAAAAGTGAATTACAGCTGTTCTTCACACATGATCATTGCAGCATCCCCATGGTCATATGATCAAAATTTGGATCTTTGGCAACTGCCTCATATTTATGACGGTTGCGGTGTCCTGGGTCACCTTTTGCAAACATCTGCCAAGGAAAGTCAGTAGGAAGGTCAGACTGACTTAACAACCAGATTACTGATTTAACCGCAGTGATTCACTTAACTGTAGCAAGAAAGGTTGCAAAATGGGGCAAAACTCACTTAACAAATGTCTCACTTAGCAATAGAAACTTTGGGCTCAATGATGGTCGTAGATTGAGGACTGCCTGTATAGGGAGATTTCTTTACTTAATGGATATTTACATGGTAGAATTGAGTTTCAAATAACACTAATTTCGTTGTCTTGGGTGACATCTGTGAAAAAAATCCAGGTGCTCAGGTATGAAAATGTGCTGCTCAAACACTATACTTTTCCGCTCACACTGAAAAAAAATTAGAGGGAACATTGAATGGGTGGAAACTAATCAAGGAGAGAAGCAACGTGGAAATTAAGGAGAAACTTCCTGACAGTGAGAACAATTACTCAGTGGAACAGAAGTTGCCTCCAGACATTGTGAATACCCCAACACTGGAAGTCTTTAAGAAGATGTTGGATAGCCATTGGTCTGGAACGGTATAGGGTCTCCTGCCTGAGAAGGGGGTTGGACCAGAAGACCTCCAAGCAGAGGTGAAATTCAGCAGGTTCTGGAGAACTGGTAGCAGAAATTTTGAGTAGTTCGGAGAACCGGCAAATACCACCTCCAGCTGCCCCGGAGTGGGGAGGGGAGGGGGATTTTGCAGTGTGCCACGCCCACAGAAGGGCCTCTGAGGTCCCTTCCAATTCTCCTATTCTGTTCCATTCCATAGATGCAGGATCTGAGCAATGGTGGTTATAACAAAGAGACCCCTCTCTTTCACTGGACCCCCAAAGGTCTGAGAAAGGGGGCCTGAGAAATTAGAGGCCATATTCTGGGTTAGAAATCAGGGCGAAGGGAGGACCTGAAAGAAAACTTCTTCTTGATCGGGCGCCCCATGAATACGGTGCCCCGCTCTCAAGGGAGGGGCTGCTTGGAGGTCCCCGCACCACTCCTGGCCCAATGCTGCCCCCCTGCCCACCCCTGGGCTTAGGGGCCGGGCACAGAGCCAAGGGACATGCGGCAACAGAAGGCAGAGGGAGGGGGTGGAGGGAGGCCCCCTCCCTCTGCATGCAAGGAGACCAGGCATTGCAAGCAAGGCAACCTCAGGGATAGGATGGGAGACCACCAGGAGAGGCCAGGAGGAGGGGGCCTTCTTACCTATCTACCTTCCTTCACTGCTTCCCTCCTTCTCCTTCCAATCTCTTCCCTCCCCCTCCCTCTTTCCTTCCTTTCCTTTCCCTTCCTCCCTCCCTCCATTCCTTCCTTCTTACCTATCTACCTTCCTTCACTGCTTTCTTCTTTCTCCTTCCCTCCCTTCTTTCCTCCCTCCCTCCCTCCCTCCTTCCTTCCTTCCTTCTTACCTATCTTCCTTCACTGCTTTCCTCCTTCTCCTTCCATCCCTCCCTCCCTCTTTCCTTCCTTCCTTCCTTCCCTCCCTCTTTCCTTCCTTCCTTCCCTCCCTCCTTCCTACCTACCTTCCTTCTTTCGCTGCTTCCCTCCTTCTCCTTCCCATCTCCTCCCTCCCTTCTTTCCTCCCTCCCTCCCTCCTTCCTTCCTTCTTACCTACCTTCACTGCTTTCCTCCTTCTCCTTCCCTCCCTCCCTCCCTCCCTCTTTCCTTCCTTCCTTCCCTCCCTCCTTCCTACCTACCTTCCTTCCTTCCTTCTTACCTACCTTCACTGCTTCCCTCCTTCTCCTTCCAATCTCCTCCCTCCTACTCCCTTTCCTTCCTTTCCTTTCCCTTCCTCCCTCCCTCCATTCCTTTCTTCTTATCTATCTACCTTCCTTCACTGCTTTCCTCTTTCTCCTTCCCTCCCTTCTTCCCTCCCTCCCTCTTTCCTTCCTTCCTTCCTTCTTACCTATATACCTTCCTTCACTGCTTCCCTCCTTCTCCTTCCCATCTCCTCCCTCCCTTCTTTCCTCCCTCCCTCCTTCCTTCCTTCCTTCTTACCTATCTTCCTTCACTGCTTTCCTCCTTCTCCTTCCATCCCTCCCTCCCTCCCTCTTTCCTTCCTTCCCTCCCTCCTTCCTACCTACCTTCCTTCACTGCTTCCCTCCTCCTCCTTCCCATCTCCTCCCTCCCTTCTTTCCTCCCTCCCTCCTTCCTTCCTTCCTTCCTTCTTACCTATCTTCCTTCGCTGCTTCCCTCCTTCTCCTTCCCATCTCCTTCCCTCACTCCCTCCCTCTTTCCTTCCTTCCTTCCCTCCCTCCTTCCTACCTACCTTCCTTCCTTCGCTGCTTCCCTCCTCCTTCCCATCTCCTTCCATCCCTCCCTCCCTCCCTCTTTCCTTCCTTCCCTCCCTCCTTCCTTCCTACCTTCCTTCCTTCGCTGCTTCCCTCCTTCTCCTTCCCATCTCCTTCCCTCCCTCCCTCCCTCTTTCCTTCCTTCCTTCCTTCCCTCCCTCCTTCCTTCCTACCTTCCTTCCTTCGCTGGTTCCCTCCTTCTCCTTCCCATCTCCTTCCATCCCTCCCTCCCTCCCTCTTTCCTTCCTTCCTTCCCTCCCTCCTTCCTTCCTACCTTCCTTCCTTCTTACCTATCTTCCTTCACTGCTTCCCTCCTTCTCCTTCCCATCTCCTTCCCTCCCTCCCTCCCTCTTTCCTTCCTTCCTTCCTTCCTTCCCTCCCTCCTTCCTTCCTTCCTTCCTTCTTACCTATCTTCCTTCGCTGCTTCCCTCCTTCTCCTTCCCATCTCCTTCCCTCACTCCCTCCCTCTTTCCTTCCTTCCTTCCCTCCCTCCTTCCTACCTACCTTCCTTCCTTCGCTGCTTCCCTCCTCCTTCCCATCTCCTTCCATCCCTCCCTCCCTCCCTCTTTCCTTCCTTCCCTCCCTCCTTCCTTCCTACCTTCCTTCCTTCGCTGCTTCCCTCCTTCTCCTTCCCATCTCCTTCCCTCCCTCCCTCCCTCTTTCCTTCCTTCCTTCCTTCCCTCCCTCCTTCCTTCCTACCTTCCTTCCTTCGCTGCTTCCCTCCTTCTCCTTCCCATCTCCTTCCATCCCTCCCTCCCTCCCTCTTTCCTTCCTTCCTTCCCTCCCTCCCTCCTTCCTTCTTACCTATCTTCCTTCGCTGCTTCCCTCCTTCTCCTTCCCATCTCCTTCCCTCCCTCCCTCCCTCTTTCCTTCCTTCCTTCCTTCCCTCCCTCCTTCCTTCCTACCTTCCTTCCTTCGCTGCTTCCCTCCTTCTCCTTCCCATCTCCTTCCATCCCTCCCTCCCTCCCTCCCTCTTTCCTTCCTTCCTTCCCTCCCTCCTTCCTTCCTACCTTCCTTCCTTCGCTGCTTCCCTCCTTCTCCTTCCCATCTCCTTCCATCCCTCCCTCCCTCCCTCTTTCCTTCCTTCCTTCCTTCCCTCCCTCCTTCCTACCTACCTTCCTTCGCTGCTTCCCTCCTTCTCCTTCCCATCTCCTTCCCTCCCTCCCTTCCTAGCCCAGGAGGGGACGAGGGGAGGGCCAGGGGGCTGCAGGCTAGTGATTGTTAGGGACCTCCTAGGACGGGATACCACCAGGAAAGACTGAGAGGAGCAGACGATAGTAGGGAGGCTCTGCGCGTGGCTGGAGCTCGGGAGCTCGCATTCTCTGATATACCGGTACCCGCGGGGAGGGGGCGGGGGGCGGGGGAGGGCCTCGGAGATAAAAAGGAAGGCAGCTGGCGGGGCCGGGCAAGGATCGGGCCATGGAGGCGCTGCGGGTGGCCGCGGGACTGTTGCTGGAGCTCTACGAGCTGCTTTACTACAAGTTCGGGACGGCCACCCGGTGTCGGAACGCGGTCAGCCTGCGGGGCAAGACGGTGCTCATCACAGGTCAGCTGGGGGGGGGCATTGCCTTTCTCCCCCCCTCTGTCTTTCATCCTTCCTTCCATAAGCCCCCCCTCCCACCTCAGGGGCTCCGTGCAGGATGAATCTCCCGGTGCAAAAGTTCAGCGCGAAGGTCCAAGGGAGACGCGAGTGGAATGGCGACCCCAACCCAGGTTTCCCCTTGGAGTTTCTGCCCCATCCAGGCCCTCTTCTTTGGGGCAGCCCCTCAGATACTGGAAGGCTGCCCTCATGCCAGCCTGTTGCTTCTCTTTAGATGCCAGTTGATTGGCATAGGAGGGGCTGGAGACCAGCTCATTTCAGGTGGGGACAGGAGACCCTTCCCTTCATCCCTGGCTCTGCTTTGGCCACCTCAAAGCTCTCCTCCTCCTCCTCCCACCTGGGATGGAGAGAAGCCGGGGGGGGGGCGTTCGGAGGAGGAGAAGCTGAGGACGCAGAAGAGCCAGCTCGGCCCTCAGAGAGAGGCTGGAGGCTCAAGCAGCATGTTCAACGCTCCCACAAAACCAAGCCAAGATCCAGGATCAGGGGTGCCAGCTGGCAGATTCCAGTTCAGTTACTGAAATAATCCCCGGAGCAAAAGTGCAGCGCAAAGGTGACAGGGAGACGCAAGTGGAAAGGTTTCTCCGCGGGGTTTCTGCCCCATCCAGGCCCTCTTCTTTGGGGCAGCCCCTCCAATACTGGAAGGCTGCCCTCGTGCCAGCCTGTTGCTTCTCTTTAGATGTGGGTGCCAGTTGATTGGCATAGGAGGGGCTGGAGACCAGCTCATTTCAGGTGGGGACAGGAGACCCTTCCCTTCATCCCTGGCTCTGCTTTGGCCACCTCAAAGCTCTCCTCCTCCTCCTCCCACCTGGGATGGAGAGAAGCCGGGGGGGGGGGGCGTTCGGAGGAGGAGAAGCTGAGGACGCAGAAGAGCCAGCTCGGCCCTCGGAGAGAGGCTGGAGGCTCAACTGGCACGTTCAACGCTCCCACAAAACGAAGCCAAGATCCAGTATCAGGGGTGACAGTTGCCAGATTCCAGTTCAGTTACTGAAATAGTCCCTGATGCCAAGAACAGTTACACCAGAAACAGGAAAGC
Source organism: Thamnophis elegans (assembly GCF_009769535.1). NCBI lineage: Eukaryota > Metazoa > Chordata > Lepidosauria > Squamata > Natricidae > Thamnophis > Thamnophis elegans. Next base: position 141,459,030 of record NC_045544.1, read on the forward strand.
TTGGTTTCGTGGCGAAAGCACCAGGATTGAAAACAGGAGGTGGCGAGTTCTAGTCCTGCCTTAGGCGTGAAAGCCAGGCTAAAGGGACTGGAACTCACCGTCTCCTGGCGATTGGGCCAAAGTCACCCAGCTGGCTTTCTATCTAAGGTGGAACTAGAATTCACAGTCCCCTGGTAGAAACCTGGTGCCTTCACCACTAGATCAAACTGTCCCTCATAATGCTCAAGAGAGCCGGCTTCCCCCCAAGGACGGGCGGAGGTATGCACTTTACAGGGGGGAGGTGATGCCCGTATCAAGGTGGCTTCACTGCCACCCTTTCCGCCTGTTTGCCCTTCAACTTTGATGATCCCCACAGCCTCCCATGCAGATAAAGCGAGCATCTCCTCCACTCCGTGTATTTGCCTGCTGGCATAATGGCAGATCATTCCTTGTCATTAGTTGACGGGCAGCGAAAATGCCAGGCTGCCTCCAGGTCCGGTCAGGTTCCAGCTGCAGGTTGCTTCGGGCAGAGAGGGGGAGGGGGAGGTTCAAGCAGGTAGGAGGTAGGAAGAGACCCTTGTTGGAAGGGGCCTCAGAGATCTTCTAGTCCAGCCCCCCCCCATCTCCAGGCTTAAAGCGAGAGTCCTTATTATATATCACAGACAAATGAAGACCAAGAGCAATGGAGCCTCCACAACTCCAGGACGCGAGCTATTCCGTTGATTGCCGTATTTTTCAGAGTATAAGACGCACCGGAGTATAAGATGCATCAAGGTTTTGAAGAGGCAATTTTTTTTTAAAAGGAGGTTGGTAAAAAGAGGGATAGACAGGGAGAGAAAAAGAGAACTACAGTAGGTAGGTAGGGAGAGAGAGAGTAGGTAGGTAGGTAAGTGGAGGGATAGAGAGTGAGAAATAGAGAGAGAAATACAGTAGATAGGTAGGGATAGAGAGAGAGTAGTTAGTTAGTTAGTTAGTTTAGTTAGTTAGTTAGTTAGTTAGGTAGGTAGGTAGGTAGGTAGGTAGGTAGGTAGATAAAGGGATAGAGAGAGAAATAGAGAGAAGGAGAGAGATAGAAAAATACAGTAGATAAGTAGGGAGGGAGTCAGAGTTTCTCAACACGGGCGTCTTCAAGGTGTCGCTTGCTTTTAATTCTGGGAATTTAAATCGGGGAAAGCCCACCCGACTTAAAGTTGCCAAGGTTTAGAAACACTGCCAAAAAAATGCTTCATTGTGCAACACCACGAAACCTGAAGGCAAAGGAATGCAGGGCTGGCTCCTGGATCCCCATCAAAGGCTGGGCGATCTCGGTGAATCCTTTCTCTGCCCTTTCCTAGGTGGAAATACTGGGATCGGGAAGGCCACGGCGGTGGATCTGGCCCGGAGAGGCGCCCGCGTCATTCTGGCATGCCGCAACAAAGCGAGAGGAGAATCGGCTGTGCATGACATCCGACGGGTAAGCGCCTGGCGTGCGGTTCTCTTATTTCCTCCTTTCTTCTGCATCCAGGTGTTTTCCTCGTGGTTTTTATTCATTTGTTTAGCGCAGTGTTTCTCAACGTTGGCAACTTGAAGATCTCTTGACTTCAACTCCCAGAATTCCCCAGCCAACATTCGCTGGCTGGGGAATTCTGGGAGTTGAAGTCCAGAGATCTTCAAGTTGCCAACGTTGAGAAACACTGATTTAGCGTATGGCATCTAAAGAGAGCATGTGATCTTTGATACACAACACGGATAAAACACACTATAAGAGTAATAAACATATATGCACAAAGACAAACGTATGTTTAAATAAAGCACCAACAAATACATGTATATCAAATGGTGGAAAATACAACAGAGGAGGTAAAATATTAAGTTAAGGTACAATTATGATAAAATCTCCATAATATGGGCCCATAGAGGCACAATGGGATAGAGGTTATACAGGTAGTCCTTCACAATTCATTTAGTGACTGTTCAGAATTACAACGGCACTGAAAAAATTGATGGTACCATTTTTCGCGCAACCTTTGCAGCATCCCCATGTTCGCATGATCAAAATTCAGACATCCCGCACGCGCCACATTTCTGTGCATGCGCAGAAGCGTCCAGGCAGGTGGGCGGAGCCTCCTGCTGCCGGTACTACCAGTCCGTTCGATCCGGGCCGAACTGGCAGCAAGAGACCTCTGATTTTGATGGTCGCAGTGTCCCAGCGTCATAGGATCCCCTTTTGCAACTTTCCGATAAAGACAATGGGGAATTCAATTTACAACCTTGTTACTAACTTAAAAACCACAGTGATTCACTGAACAACTGTAGCAAGAAAGGTCGTAAATTGGGGCAAAATTTATTTAACAACTATCTTGCTTACCCACAGATATTTGGGGCTCAGAGGTGGTGGTACGTTGAGGATTACTTGTAATTTGATATCGAACTATCTAACTGCTTCTGGTGTGATTGCGATGAGATCATCCTTTCACGTCTTAAAATTTCCTAACAGTGAGAACAATTGGTGGAACAGAAGTTGCCTCCAGAAGTTGTGAATGCCCCAACACTGGAAGTCTTTAAGAAGAGGTTGGATAGCCATTTGTCAGGAATGGTTTAGGGTTTCCTGCCTAGGCAGGGGGTTGGACTAGAAGACCTCCAAGGTCCCTTCCAACTCTGCTATTGTATTGTATTAATATATTTAACATCTAACACCTTCGAGACCGCCTACTCCCACCTACCTCCCAGCGGCCAGTAAGATCCCACAGATTGGGCCTCCTTCAGATGCCGTCAGCCAGACAGTGTCGGCTGGCGGGCCCTTGGAGGAGAGCCTTCTCTGTGGCTGCTCCAACTCTCTGGAACCAGCTACCCCCAGAGATCGGGACCATACCCACTCTCATGGCCTTCAGGAAAGCTGTAAAAACCTGGCTGTTCCGGCAGGCCTGGGGCTGCTGACCTCACTGTTGATGTCTGGCCCCGATTAGAATGAATTTATGAGGTGTTGCTGTTTTAAACCGTTTCTTTCGTTATGTGTTTCGTTATGTTTTTTTTTCCTCTTTATTTTTGTAAGCCGCCCGGAGTCCTTCGGGATTGGGCGGCATATAAATGTGGTTAATAAATAAATAACAATAAATAAATAAATCTACATGCACAGCAGACAAGATAGTTGGCAACACAGGAACATCATGAGGTAAATCAAACAGCATTCAGAGCCCACAGAGGAAAAAGGCGGGAAAAAGGGGAAACTCCCCCTTTATACCTAGGCGACCAATCATAGCTTAGATTGCCTCGTGCAGGAGCCAGCACTCTCCAACCAATCAACTACCATAGTACACTTTACTCTTCCAGCTACTCAATTCAATCTCCCAACAGTTCCGATGAGCCTCAGTAGCAAACAACATTCAGAGCCCACAGAGGAAAAAGACGGGAAAAGGGGGAAACGCCCCCTTTACACCCACAGCAACCAATCATAGCGCAGATTGCCTCAGGCATGAGCCGGCACCCAACTACAACTGTACACTTTACTCTTCCAGCTATTAAGCTCAATATCTTAGCACCCCTCCAATTTATTCCTGCACAGCATTTAATGATTGTATATACCACGTTATCTCTGAACACAATCCTGATAACACTATGAATTCTGCTTCAGCTGTGGAAACGGCAACTGAAGTCTGCTTCCTAGATATGCAACCAGCTAGTGTGTTTGCAAACATTATAACAAATACCGACATTGAGTCTCTATCTTGGACGGCATTTGGACAATTTACTGATGGCCCAATATGGCCTTCTGCCTCGGTTTACCTTTCCCGGTAAACATCCAAGTCGGAAGGTCGTTTAAGAGCAATTGATTAGGACACTCTATGAAAAGGGGGGACCCTGAGAAACGGATTATATTTACTTTTATAGTTAGCACCACAGCAATGGTGGGATTCAGCCAGTTCGCACCACTTCGGGAGAACCAGTTGGTTAACTTTCTAAGCAGTTTGGTGAACTGGTTGTTGGAAGAAATCATTAGGGCAGAGAACCGGTTGTTAAATCGTTTGAATCTCACCCCTGCACCACAGGGAACTTCAAAGCAAAATTTGATTGGTTTAGAAATAGCCCTCTCTTCAGTTGCATCAACCAGAATGACCGCCCAGCCGTAGAAAAGGGCTTCATCTTCTCGGCAAAAGCAAAAGAAACATTGGCAAAGGGAAAAAGATCAAAACGGGTTTGGCTAAGATACGTTCTCATGCGCTTCTCGCGGTTGGCTTGACGGTTTCCTTTGTTCACTGAGTCTTGAGAACAGCTAAAAACGAAACTGTTACCCACAATGCATTGAATGCCGTCCTGCCAGTCCTGGTTTCCGAAAGAGAGGCCTTTTTCTTGAAGGCTAAGGTTTAGGGGAAATACAATTTAAAAAGCAAATTTAAAAGAAAAGGAAACCGAAGTTAGTTAGCCACTTCAACCGTATTGCACAAAGCATGCTTCAAGTATTGGGGCTGGACTAGAAGACCTCCAAAGTCCCCCTTCCAGCTTCTCTTCTCTTCCTCGATTCTATTCTATTCTATTCTATCCTATTCTTTATGCTATGCTATTCTATGCTATTCTATTCTATATATACCATTCCTGGTTGATCACTCTCATAACCAGGAGCCAGGGTCATACAATCTGGTGCATATAAAACCTTATCAAATGCCTTAGCAATTCAAGGTACCTCTACTGTTCTTTGAGCCTATGCCGAAGAATCAGGGGTGGGTGTCAACCGGTTCGCGTCGGTCCCCGCGAACCAGTTGGTCGGCGAACCCGGAAGTAAGTAACTTCCAGGAACGGCGAAGGGCCCACCCGCCCGCCCGCGCTCCTTACCGGTCTTTGAAGGCTTCTGCACTTCCATGCAGGCGCATGGCACATTCAGCGCCTGTGCGATTCTCCATGAGCAGCTGGATGGCACATACAGCGCCTGCGCAATTCTCCGCGAGCATCTGGAGCATCGTGCAGGCGCTAAGACGCATGCATGAACTGCCCGTGTGCACGAGGACGCCGCCGGCCCCGTTCCAACCGAACCGGTTGGAACGGAATCAGCAACCCACCACTGCGAAGAATGATTACCATTGGCCAGGCTGACATATTCCTTGCCAGATGGTCCCAGACTGGGAAAAAGTGTTGGGTTATGTATATGTATTATGCTCACTAGGCCCCGTCATCCAATAATAGATCAAGGACTTCCTCACAAGGCACACCTACAGAGAGGCCCATCGCCCTCCTGTTCTCCCATGGCAGACCCTCTCCTCCATTGGCCTTAAGGCTGCCAATATCTATTTGAGCCTCCTTTCCAGGTTCATAGTTCAATTATGGTTTTTAATGTTGTTTTAGATTTTGAGAGCGGCTTTGAGAGATTTTGAGGGTTGATTATAAGATTGGCAGCTCTATACAGGCAGTCCTTGACTTATGACCACAGTTATGGCCACAATGCCCCTTGCTAAATAAGAAGGTTGTTAAGTCAGCCACACTGGACCTTGCTGATGGCGGTGGCTTAACGAGCTGCCCCCGGGTTCCTGGCTGCGTTATCTGCCTAAATACCTGGTAGATAAACTCATTCTTCAGGCAAAGAAGATGAGAGAGAGATCCAGCTGGCAAGAGCTTTTCTTTGAAGTTTGCAGCTTTTTTTTTTTTGCTGCGAACGGAAGGGGGGCCTACCGAAGGCTGAATCACACCTCCGAGCCAGGAACTTCTGCCGTAACCACTACGGCGCAAAGTAAGGAACCCCCGCTTAGGACAATTTTTGATATATCTATTTGAGATTAATACAAGCAGAGTCCGTACCCGAGAACTTTATCTGTCCCCCTTTTTAAAAAAAAAAGAAAAGAAAGAAAGAGCTTTCTTTGTGCATCGGGTTTCTAAAATAATAAGCTCCTAAAATGGTGGATGCCACATTCTTAACTGTCCGACAGAGAGAAAGATCAAAGGAACAGCCAGATGGCATTCTCTGACTAATTAGATTTGTTTCTCTGAAGACCTACCAAGATTTTTTTTTCTTATCAACTTTTAAAAGCTGTAAAAGCCTCCTTGTTAATATAGAGACATTCTAAACAGAGATGAAGATGAATTGTTTCATTACAATGCTAATCTTTTGAAACTTGCTTTGTTACAATGCTCTTTTCTGAAACCTTTTGAAAAACTTCTAAGAACAAATAAAGGGGAGACCCAATACTTTCTTCTCTCGCAAGCTACACAACAGGCCAGCAGAGTTTGAATAATTGTTGAATAATTGTTTGAAGAAAAGAAATAATGGCATCAAAATCAAAGTCGGGGAGACGTCCTTTTAGGAATACACCTCACGCACTTGGCACAAAGTTGCAGCTTTCACCCTCTACGCCCCCTACTGGAGATTTACTAACGAAAGAATTTTTTTTTGAGACTCTTAGAGAATTTAGAGAGGAGATAAAGAAACTTAATGCAGACTTATGTGATAAGCTTGATACTAGGATTGCCAAAACAAAGGACGATATGGTGGGACTTGTAACTGTATTGACAGAATATGTTGCTGGAATGGAAGATAAGCTAGAGGTTCTTGAGGAAGCCAACACTAACTTGACATCCAAAATTGAAGTGATGCAACAAAAAGTTGAAAACGCAGAAAAACAAATTGTTATGATACACTACAAACAGATGGAGCTTGCATTAAGAGTCAGGGGGCTGCGTGAAAACGAACAGGAGAACTTGAAGCAGATTTTCTCAGAGGCCTTCAGTCGTCTGGTGGGAAGACCGGGGATCAACTTTGACTGGCAGATCAAAAAAATTTACCGCATTAACTCTTGGGTGGCAAAACAGAGACAACTTCCTCGAGATGTAATTATATATTTTACTACAAGAGAGTCTAGAAACATGATACTACAAGAGTCTTATAATACCAGGCTACAAATTGGCGGACAGGACTTGATTGTCTTGAAAGAAATACCACCCCAAATGCTAAGAGCCAGGAAAGATTATGCTTTTCTAATGGAAGAACTCAGAAACCGTCAGATACAGTATAGATGGGATGTGCCATTTGGTATTATAATCACATTTGATAAGCAAAAATATCATCTCAACTCTGTATGGGAAGCCCGAGATTTCTATCACAAGACCCTGAAGGTGGGACACCCTGAATCATCTGGATCTGGAGAAAGATTACGAGAAGGACAAGATAAACAGCAAACCGCACAACTACCAGACAGAAAGCACCATTTCCTCCTTCCGGAAGGGCAAGGGACCAGAGAACAAGGACCTAGCCGTACGATTACCAGACGAATGGGAAAACAAGGCAGATTGCAACAACCTCAATAATCATCAGCCATTGATCAAGGAGTTATGTCTGAACTCTTTACAGAAGAGAAAGAAAATATTTTACTATTTCAAACAGTTCAAGAACGATATAACTTGTCTGCAACAAATTCATATTAAATTAACTGATCCAAAATATCTGTTCAACCTCGAACTTGGTCAATATTTTGTGACCTCTGCTACGCAAAAGAAAAATGGTATAGTTGTATACTTAAGAAAAGACATTAAGGCTGAGTGAACTGAAGCAGATCCCTTTGGAAGATATATCGCATTAGACCTAATTCTAGAAGGGAAAAAGACTTGATGGACAACTTTGAATTTTATACAAATCACTAATGATTTATCTTCTAGGGTGAAGAAGACAAAGATTGCGGCGAGGGTCCTCTTGGATCATAACCCAGTCTGGACGGAATAGGGAAGGGTAGTGCTGGCAAGAAGGTCTTGGAGGTCGAATGGGAGTTTATCATGATATGAAAAGTATATTAATGATTGTAAAAAATTGCTATCTGAATACTTTGTTCTGAACATGAATAAGGGTGTATTCAGGGAATTTGTAGGAGATGTAAGTAAAGCATATATGAGAGGAGTACTGATGAATACAAAAAAATATATATAGACAGAAACAAGGGTAAAAACGAAAAGAGTTGGAAGAGGATACCAAAAGAAAAATTTGAAATGTATCCAAATTGTGTTATAGAGGAAGGAGGCACAAAGGGGACAAAATTAAGGGTTTAGAAACAGACAGATACTTAGATAAAGAGATAAGGCCACTAGCTAGAGAAGAGTACAGGCAAAAGTTGAATCAACAAATAACTTCTGGGGAAATCCTGCAGGTAATCAAACAATTAAGATTAGGAACAATGTAAATTGTTTAAAGTTTGTGTAATGGCAAGAAGCTGAGTTCAACGCAGAGATTTTACTGACTTTTTTTCTTCTCTTTCTTTTTTCTTTTCCCTTTTTTTTCTTTATTTTTTTTTTTAATTTTCTTGGTTTTAATATATCTTAGACTGTGTTTGATAAAAAGCTATACCGTGTACGGGCTCTGGGAAGTCGGGAGGGGGGAAGGGAGGTGGGGTCATGGGGGGGAGGGTGGGAGGGGGGAAATATAGTGCCAGATTTTAAAGTAACATGATTGCACTTGTATACTGTTGCTTTTTTAATTTTAGTATAAAAATAAGAAGCTGAATATATCAATAGATAGTAGAAATACACCGAAGGGAGGAGCAGAGGGAAAGAAGAGGGAGGGGTAGAGAGGGTGGGAGAGAGGATCGGAAGGAGGGTGAGATGGAAGGGAGGGGAGTGTATTGGGAGAGAGGAGTGATAGAGGGGGAAGGGAAGTAGGAGAGGGGAATGTTGGAGGGGAGAAAGGAAAGTTGGAGGGGGGAGTAAGAAAGGGTGTATGGAGGGTTGAAGTGGTATATTGGTTTTGTATTTTGGGGAGTACAAGGATGGCTGTGTTTATTGCCCAATGTTATATGGCCCCAATCATGCACAGTATATATGTGACTGTATGAAATGAAAATGAAAAAAATGAAAATAAAACATTTGAATTAAAAAAAAAAAAAGTCAGCCACACTGAACTTTATGAGCTTTTTTTGTCATGAATGCTAAGGAAATCACTGCCGTTGTTGAGCGAATAACATGGTTGTTAAACAAATCCAGTTCCCCCTCCCCCATTGACTTTACTTGTTTGTTTCAATTTGGTGCTTCATGTATTTTTCCTTCATATCTTGCCTGACTTTCCAGATCTTTCCTAGTGAAAGCACCTTTTCTTTTCAGCTGATTGTTGCACAGCTGATCATCGGAAGTTTTTTTTTACTTTTTAAAGCATTTTTTTACTACCAGTTCGGGTGAACAGAACTGGTAGCATTTCACCCCTGGAGTACCATCCTCAAGGCCGACTGTCGGACGGTATGCAGAAGGAAGGAACGGTGCACCTGAATCCGAGCTCAAAACGTCTTCTTGGTCAGTGATTGAACTCTGATTGCCTGGTTACTGGTAGGGTGGATTCTAGGGTTTGTTTCAATTTGGTGCTTCGCACATTTTTGCTTCAGATCTTGCCTGAGTTAGCTGTATTCAGTTCTTTTCTAGTAAAAGCACCTTTTTTCTAATTCTATGGAGTCGAGGGTTTTTCTTTCCTAGGGATTGAACAGAGGCAGCCATGACAGTTGTTAAGTCAACCAGACCCAATTTATATGCCACAGTTGTTAGGCAAATCACTACAGTTCTTAAGTGAATCACGTGGTTGTTAAGTGAATT